>NW_007727537.1:74319-107315 GCF_000696425.1 Galeopterus variegatus
ATGGGCTCAGGCTGCTTACCCAGAGGAGCCTAGGAAATCAGCAATAGGAAGTCACTGAAGTCCAGCGAGGGGACTGTGTCACCCTTGGAAGTACAGTGTCACCGAAGGTCAACTGGGCCCCCCGTGACCTGCCCTACCCCTTCCTCTAACTTACCTACTAACTCCTCACTAGCTGACTAGGCTCCCTGAGCTCTTGCTGCCTGGATTCCTCCCACCTTAGCACTCAGCAATGGCCATGCCCTGTGCAGGGCGTGTTCCCGAAACCCGTGTGGACGACGCTCTCACCTCCTCCAGGTCTCTGCTCCTCTTTCTCTTCTCCGTGGAGCCAACCCCAGTGACCCTCCACTGTCAATGCTCCCAAATCCTCTTACCTCTCTCGCTCTTTCATAGCACCTCCCATCTTCCTACACATCCTGGAATCTCTCACTTGTTGACTAGGTTGTTTACCAGAAGCCTCCCCCACGAGACTGTAGGTTCGCCAAGGGATTTTTGTTTGTTCTTTTACTGAATCCCCAGCTCTCTGAATCTTGCCTGGCCCCCCTAGGCATTCCATTGGTATTTGTTCATTGAATTAATGAATAAACCAAGTGGGAGTGACATGGTGAGTCTGGACCTATTCAAAATGTCTTCAGGTGAGCGTCACATTGAGGACCTTGCTGCACAGAAGGCAGTCAGAATTGGAGCGAGCAAGCGCTTCAGGAGAACCTCCTGACTCAGTCTCCACGTGCTCTAATGCAGTGCTTAGACCATGGAAGCCACAGCTTGCTTGCTTTATTNTAGGAAAGTGCACTTTCTTTGCAAATCATTCTGAGAGCTTCCTTACAAAAAGCATCTCAGGAAAAGGCTCCCAGTGTGAGAGGAGCGGCCCAGAGTTGCTGAGGAATTCCTGGGGCCAGTGTGTGGCCTTCCTTCTTTGATTTCTGTGCTGCTGGGGCCAGATGTTTTCCGTCAGGCAGCTTTACCAGCAGACAGAGGAAGAGGGAATGAGGAACAGTCAGGAGCTGTCACCAGGTCGTCTACGTGGGCTCCAGAAAAACAGAGGCAGATGTGGCGTGCCTCTGCAAGTGCCCTGGAGCCTAAAGTCTCCTCTGTCACCTTGGGCTCCCCACAGGCATGACCATGCTCCATGTGGCAGCCCCAAACACAGTGGACCGTCCCCTCAGTGTCCCTCAGTTTTAGTGAGGGGGCAGGAATGCTGCCTTCAGAAATGACTACTAGACATTTGGTTTTTTTTTTTTTTTGGCAGCTAGCTGGTAGAGGGATCTGAACACTTGACTTTGGTGTTATAACACAGGGCTCTAAGCAACTGAGTTAACCAGCCAGTCCGACATTCAGATTCTTAAAAATGATGTGAAATGGGTGACTTTTGCTATAGTGACTCTTGCAACTTTTTATTAGCTTTAGTATATGTACTCTATATAGGATAAATATAAATGAATATATTATACATATTTTATATAGTACATAGGCATGTATACGCGCATATATAGTATATGTATACAGTATGTATGTAAGTGTAGACAGAGATATATAACTTCACAGCATTTAGTTGTATCTGGCTCTTTTCTAAGAACGTTATAATATTAATTCATTTAACTGTTATAATAATCCTATGAGTTGGTAATTTTATCCCATTTTACAGAGGATGGAAGTGAGGCACAGAGAAGTTAAATGTCTTGCCTGTGGCCACTGACCTGGTTGCAAGTGGACCTGGGATGTGACCCTACCCCCACCCAGCAGCCTGCTTGGAAAGCCACATACTTGACCACTGTACCCATGGCTCTTAGACTAGGTCCCAGGGACCTCTGGGGGTGATCAAAGCCGGGGGGTGATCAAAGCCCCCACTGGGGAGCCCATGATGTCAATAGCAGCTTCACAGTAACTCAGACATCCTTTGCTTTTTCATTTTCATTTTCTGAGTGTACCGTGGTGTTTCCCAGAGGCAAATGACATCTGATTTCACAGCAGACTGAAAGCAGAGGAGGAGATGAGAAACCAGCTGTTTTCCTTAAAGCCAGACATTTAAGAGATTTTTAAAACAGTACCACTCTTCACTAGTTTTTTTTGTTTGTTTTGGTAATAAGATATGTTTCATTAAAATGTATGTTACATCCAGACAAACTGGATATGCTAAAAAAAAAAAAATGAATGTTACCATATGATGGATTTATTATTGTTAGTTTTAAATGAAGTAATACTATTTAAATAATTCTCAATTTTAATATCTAATATGATACATATTAACAGATATAAACAAAAGCCATTTGGGATCATCATAGTAACAGTGTAAAGGGGTCGGTCCCANTGCCACTCCCCAGCCACAGCACATTACCCCAGGCAATGAGAGGCATGAGAATGGGCTCTTTCTCATACTAGGAGCAAGTTACTCTGTCCCAACTCCCTGTCCCCTCATGCCTGCCTCCATCCCCCCTCCCCCCCGCCTCTCATTCCTCTCTGACCTGGACACTGGGCCCCAGTGAAAGCAGATCCACTTGCCCATCACATGATCCCACTACTGCTCTGGCCTTTGCACTGGTCCTTCTCCCACTCTCCGCAGGGATCACCTTCCAGCTCTTACCCCAATGTCCCTTCCTCTCTTCCTTCCACAGAAAAGTCACAATTGGTAACAGACGGCAAGAACCTTTGAAATATTTTCAGTCTCTCTCTGCTGGGAACTTATCCTAAAGACATAGTTCAAATAAAGGAAAATGCTAAAGGCGATACTGTGCTGTTTATAATGATGACTATATACTGATATGTATTGTGTGTAAAAATGCAGCAACAGGGAGAGATGGTAACTTAAATATGGTACTGCCACTTGATAGATTATTATACAACCACATTGCATAATTGTTCAGGGCAATGCCAGAAACTCTCCTCCTTGACCCGAGTACTGGGGACTCAGTGGGGAAGGAGATGTCCCCTGCCCCCAGGGAGGTTCCGGTTAAGTGACTGCCCTTCTACTGAGGCTGCAAAGTGCAGGTAGTCAATTCCACTGAACCAACAGAATAGGAAACTCATCTCCCCAGCCCCAGAGGCCTTCCCTTCCTTCTCTTTTTCTGATGACCAATCCTCCAGCACGAAGGATATTTTTAGTGCCACTGAGCTTGCCAAATGGATTTCAATTAGGCTGGCTTTGGGTAGCCTCCCATCTCCTTCCTCCTCCTCCCTGTACCATACATATCAGAGAGCACTGTGGGCTATTCTAGCAGGGAGAGTTTCCAGAACCTAATCAGGGGCATGCAGACCTGTAAAGAGCAGGTATTCTGGCCAGAATGCAGACCCAGTTGTGAGCAAGACAGAGAAGGGGCCTGTCCCAAAGTTAGAGGACATGAGCTCACAGATACAAGATTCTCCCATTTCCCATCCTCCTAAAGCNCGTCCCCTCAGTGTCCCTCAGTTTTAGTGAGGGGGCAGGAATGCTGCCTTCAGAAATGACTCCTAGACATTTGGATTTTCTTTTTTTTGGCAGTTAGCTGGTAGAGGGATCTGAACACTTGACTTTGGTGTTATAACACAAGGCTCTAAGCAACTGAGTTAACCAGCCAGCCCGACATTCAGATTCTTAAAAATGATGTGAAATGGGTGACTTTTGCTGTAGTGACTCTTGCAACTTTTTATCAGCTTTAGTATATGTACTCTATATAGGATAAATATAAATGAATATATTATACATATTTTATATAGTACATAGGCATGTATACGCGCATATATAGTATATGTATACAGTATGCATGTAAGTGTAGACAGAGATATATAACTTCACAGCATTTAGTTGTATCTGGCTCTTTTCTAGGAACGTTATAATATTAATTCATTTAACTGTTATAATAATCCTATGAGTTGGTAATTTTATCCCATTTTACAGAGGATGGAAGTGAGGCACAGAGAAGTTAAATGTCTTGCCTGTGGCCACTGACCTGGTTGCAAGTGGACCTGGGATGTGACCCTACCCCCACCCAGCAGCCTGCTTGGAAAGCCACATACTTGACCACTGTACCCATGGCTCTTAGACTATGTCCCAGGGACGTCTGGGGGTGATCAAAGCCCCCACTGGGGAGCCCATGATGTCAATAGCAGCTTCACAGTAACTCAGACATCCTTTGCTTTTTCATTTTCATTTTCTGAGTGTACCGTGGTGTTTCCCAGAGGCAAATGACATCTGATTTCACAGCAGACTGAAAGCAGAGGAGGAGATGAGAAACCAGCTGTTTTCCTTAAAGCCAGACATTTAAGAGATTTTTAAAACAGTACCACTCTTCACTAGTTTTGTTTGTTTGTTTTGGTAATTAGATATGTTTCATTAAAATGTATGTTACATCCAGACAAACTGGATATGCTAAAAAAAAAAAATGAATGTTACCATATGATGGATTTATTATTGTTAGTTGTAAATGAAGTAATACTATTTAAATAATTCTCAATTTTAATATCTAATATGATACATATTGACAGATATAAACAAAAGCCATTTGGGATCATCATAGTAACAGTGTAAAGGGGTCGGTCCCAAGGCCAAACAGTTTGAGGACTGCTGCATGAGACCATGCTGTGCTGCTCCCCAATAAGGAACATCCTGGGTGTTTTTGAAGAGAGCACTCTTAGCAATTTGCCAGGACTGTTCTTTCTGCCCAATGCAAGATGTCCCTGTTGCGGGATGTACAGCATCCTTGGGCCCCACCTACAAAATGCCAGAAGACTCTCTAGGTGCTGGGACAGCCAACAACCCCTCCCCGGTGTGTGTGTGGTGGGAGGATGCTGTTTGAGGTCAGGAGGCAGAGCTTTGAAAGGACACCGCTGCTTCACTCTTTCACTCTCGCCCTCATTCCCATATTCATTCATTCAATCCACCAAGGAACAAATTACGTGCTGGTCGGAGCTGATGAAGCTGCAGTAAATTAATTTGTCTATTCTCGACTATTTTTAATTCAGAGGAATTACTCAGGAGCTATGGCTCTCTGGATTTCCACTGGATGCTGGAATTCTAGGAACCCCTGAATTTCCATGGAATGTGGACATTCTAGTCCCCTACCGGTTCTATGGCACTCTGAATTCCAGGGAGACCTTTAATTTCTTCAAAACCTAGAGTTCTGCAAAATTCCTCAAGTCTGTGGGACCAGGCAAATGATTTGCATATGTTGCATATACCCAGAATTTCATGATCCTTGTTTGTGCTATTTCCCCTATGAATGATCAACACCCCACGTTTTCAGAGACTTGAGGTGAGCCACAGTGGCTCATTGCCACTCCCCAGCCACAGCACATTACCCCAGGCAATGAGAGGCATGAGAATGGGCTCTTTCTCATACTAGGAGCAAGTTACTCTGTCCCAACTCCCTGTCCCCTCATGCCTGCCTCCATCCCCCCTCCCCCCCGCCTCTCATTCCTCTCTGACCTGGACACTGGGCCCCAGTGAAAGCAGATCCACTTGCCCATCACATGATCCCACTACTGCTCTGGCCTTTGCACTGGTCCTTCTCCCACTCTCCGCAGGGATCACCTTCCAGCTCTTACCCCAATGTCCCTTCCTCTCTTCCTTCCACAGAAAAGTCACAATTGGTAACAGACGGCAAGAACCTTTGAAATATTTTCAGTCTCTCTCTGCTGGGAACTTATCCTAAAGACATAGTTCAAATAAAGGAAAATGCTAAAGGCGATACTGTGCTGTATCTATATCTGTATTAGTCCATTTCCTGTTGCTTATAACAGAATACCTGAAACTGGGTAATTTATAAAGAAGACAGAATTTATTGCTTACAGATTTGGTGGCTAGAAGTCCTAGGTACAGGGAGCATATCTGACGAGGGCCTTCTTTTTTGTGGGGACTCTGCAGGGTCTCATAACAATGTAGGACATCATGTAATGAGGACTGAGCAGGGGTGCACTCATGTGCTCTCCTCGTAAAGCCACCAGTTCCCACCCTTGATAACCCATTGCTTCCTTAACCCATTCATGAATTAATCCATTTGTGAATTTATGTATTAACGGTTTACTGGGTTTTCACAGGTGTGGCACTAGGGGCTTTATAAAGAGAGGAAGAAGTACACTAGGACTCACTCTTGCTCAGTCCTGCCTATGTGATACCCTGTACCACCTCGGGACTCTGCCCAGAGTCCCCATGAGACAGGAGACCGTAAGCAGATGGGGCCCCTGGACTTTGCACTTCTCAGCTTCCAAAACTGTAAGAAATAAATGCTGTTGCTTTATAAATTACCCAGTTTCAGGTATTCTGTTATATGCAATAGAAAAAACAGACGAATGTAATATCATACCTGTATCTCTATCCATAAACACATCTATATCTAAGTATCCTATATATAGTACTGGCTGTTAAAGATTGCTGTGTGTCTACCAGGACTCTAATCACTTTTACATGCACTAACTTATTCAATCCTCGACTTTCATGCTATTGTAATCTATTATGTCCATTTTTCAGATGAGGAAACTGAGGTCAAGAGAGGTTAAGTGGCTTGCCCTCAGTGGTACAGTATGTAGCATAAGTGTCATTTGAATTCAGGCCACCTGCCTTCAGAGTCCACAGTGTAAATATTACTCTGAAGATCACTCTGTAATTAGCAGAAGGAGGCATGGGGCAGGGAGAGCAGAGTTGAAGCTGGGGGTCTTGGTGGGGCCCAAGTCATGGTGAGCCATGTCCATCGTGCTATGGAATTTGGACTCTGTCCCAGGGCCATAAGAGCACTGAAAGGCGGAAGGACACGACTGGATGCCCTTCAGAAACAAATGTTATCTGTAAATGTCCAAATGCCTATCAGCTGGGCATGGCTGGAATAAAAATTAGTCTTTTGAGAAAGACACAGTCTGTGCGTTTGGCTTTAGAAGCACCTGGGAAATTTCCGAGCTTCTGGTGCCCCCCGTCCCTCCTGTGACACTGGTGTTGTCAAGGCCTCTGGGCCTGGCATGTCTGTTCCTTCATGGAAGAATGACTTTGCTACAGCCAGATAGCCTCCCGGAGCTGGCAGGGGAGGAGGCCCTGGCTCTGTCCCCACAGCTCACCCATGTCCAGCCACTGTGTGGCTCAGCTATAAATAATAGTAAATGTCTGTAGTTTAATGAGCATTTACTATGGGCCAGGCACCGTGTCCAGTTTTTTGAGTCATCATGTCATTTAACCCTCACAAAAGCCTGGAAAATGGGTACTATTAGTATCTCCTCTCTCACAGATGGGAAACTGAGTCACAAAGAAGTGAAATACCTGCCTAAGCTCCAACAGCTGGAAAGAAGCAGGCAGGATGGACACACCAGTCAAGTGCGAAGCCCATTCTCTTGAACCCTCTACAGCTCTCACATCCGTGTGGTGTCCATCTCCAATGGGGAGAGGGAATGGCCCCATTTTATCAGGAAAACAATGGCAAGCAGATGAAGGCCATGCAGGTGGCAAGCGACAGAATCATCTTGAAGCTTGTTCATAGGAGCCCCGGGCCTTTGCTTCTTCTGCTCTAGCCTGGTTCTCGACCAGGGCTGTATCTTAGAGCATCTGAGGAGGATAGTTACTGCTGCTGGCTGCCATGGTTTGAGCTGTCAGGTGCCTGAGCTTTCTAGAAGACAGTCATGATTGCAAAGCCTTCAGCTGACAACTGAGAAGAGCCCACACTCTGAAGTCCAGAAGGTCCCTGGGTCCCCTGGTGTGTTTTACAAATGGGCAATAGGTACAGGGAGGGGCTGAACCTGGGGACACTGGGGAGCCACTGAGGGCTGCTGGAAGATGCCCAGCTGACAACTGAGAAGAGCCCACACTCTGAAGTCCAGAAGGTCCCTGGGTCCCCTGGTGTGTTTTACAAATGGGCAACAGGTACAGGGAGGGGCTGAACCTGGGGACACTGGGGAGCCACTGAGGGCTGCTGGAAGATGCACCTAGTGCCACAGGGAGGGAAAAAGCTAGGCAGAGAGCAAACAGCAGGCTGAACTGCAAGTTCCATGAGAGCAGCAGTGACCATGTCTCTGTTCTTGGCTGCTGTCTCCCCACATCGGGCATGTCACAGGCACTCATGGATGGATACGTGAATGAATGAGCTGGTTACAACTGTCCAGGAGAGGGTTCAAAAGGCTGAGGGAAATCCAAGCGCTATTAACACTTAGTCTTACTTTCTTAGTCTATATATAATTAGACTTTCCACCTTTACACCTAATAACCAAAGCATTTCACCATGCTGGTGAAAACTCTTTGCACAGATCAAACACATTATTTCATTTTAGGGCTGTACTTGATTAAGCTATTCTCCTAATCTTGCCCATTCAAGGTGTTTATTGCTATAAAAGGATTAGGCAGCAAGGATCACGGAGAGGCAGCAAGAAGACTGGGCTCTGGAGAGACACAGTGTGCCTTTGGAGCCCAGCTAGCTGTGTGATGGGGGTAAGTTACTTAACCACTCTGTGTGCCTCGGTTCCATCATCTATGAAACAGGAAAACGACAGCAGCCGGCTCTGGGGGTGGCTGTGGGGTTACATCTGTCAGTGGGCGTGGGGCTGTCAGAGAAGTGGACAACCTGGTCAGCCTGACATAAGTGCTTGTGAACAGGCCACCAGCACACACCACTTCTCGAGGGCAGCTGATTCCCTAGAATGCATTTTCAGAGATGGGATCACTAGGTCAGCCTGTAAAATTGTAAGGAAAGTGCCTTTGAAAAGCCCAGCAGCACTAAGAACAAAGGTCTTTAGCCCGATTTCCATTAGCCCCAGAAAAAGGACAAAGAGCACCCAGGTGAGTAAATCCACCCTACCACGGAACGCCAGTATTCCCACTGCCGGCCTTTCTGCCCAGTGTTTGTCCATACTGGGGCAGGACACAACCCCCCTGAGCCCAGCTCAACCCCGCAGGCTCCAGGTACCCATGAGAGAAAGCACTCTCACCTCCAGTGCAGCACAAAAACCCAGCAGAGGACCGGCCAAGCCGAGGACGCCTAAGCTCCAGCCCCTTGGCTGCACTCCGCTCCTCTAGGGCTAGCATTTTATTTTAAATTCATAACTTTGTATTGTTTTTTCTTAAACAGAAATCCCAAGCTGTATAAGCTTCAAGCTCCCAGAACCAGGACCGCACCCTGCATACCACTGATTTGTTAATTTCTCTGTTTCTCCCACTGAATTATTAACATCTTGAGGACGCAGCTCTTAACTCATTCCATATAACCTCCAGCGCTCAGCAAAGTGCTGGGGACCTGGAAGGCACTCGATGAGTGTTTGATGAATGAATGAATGAATGAGTGAATGAGAAGGAAAGAAAAACACAGCCTGAACAGAAAGCTCTCCCCTCTTCATTTCATTCATTTCAGTCGATCCTTCCTTAAAATCGCCCTGTACAAGTTACTTCTTTTCCTCCTCACAGACTTTCAGAGAGTCAAAGATGACCCCCCCCCCAAGTCTCCTGTCTTCCAGGGAAACAACCCCTGTACCTGCAGCTGCTGTTCTTTTCTTAAAGGTTATCAGCAGTGGAAATTCCACCAGCTCTTCACCGCTGCCCATTTTAATAAATATCTAATGACGTCCATGATGTCTTCCTATCTAATCAGAACGCCCCGGCTGCAGTCTGTCTCAGGGCCAGCTGATAACATTTCTTTCTTTCTTTCTTTTTTTTTTTTTTTTTTGGAGGAAATGCTTGAGTACTGAGGCAGAGTGTCCATGCATGTGACTCTGCCCAGGCCTGGCTCTGCAGGGGAGGCCACAGGCCCCTGCAGGGGATTAGGTCAGTCCCTGCTTGTGCTGTGACCAGTAGCCCCTGCCATCCTTCATGCCTCACTGCCTGTTCTCTCCCATAAACAGTGTGATTGGGTTCCATAAATATCTCCTCTGAGAGACCCTTACAGGGCTCCATCTGAGGGAGGCAGACCAGACACATGGCTCCTGGACGGCTCCTGGGCTGGGGAGTGAAGGACGCGGAGTCATCGCCATGTTCCAGCTGACCTGCTATCCTGAGGGCCAGAGATCTCTGGTCAGTGGGGAAAAATGCTACCTCCACCCTCTCCCTTTCTGGTTTTTCTCCTGGGACAGTGGCGTGACCCTGGACCTTTCGATCAAAATCTGACAGGCAAACAGGCACCCACTGTAAGTCTGCCACTTTTACTAGTCGTCTAACTTTGCACAAGTCAATTAGCTCCTCAGGGCCTTGGTTTCCTCATCTGTACTTGGGCCACTGGGTTGATGTCAGCAACAGCAGCAAGGGAAAGTGTCTGGAATGGGACCTGGTCACAGTTTAATAAGTGGTGGTTGGTGGTGGTATTGAGAGTGGGAGTGGGGTGACAGCTCAGCATCACTAAGACCGATGTAAATTTCAAGAATGTTCTAGCATCATCAGTGTGAGCTCATGGTGGTTTTAATATATAGACAGGTCCATTTGGAAACGACCTAGATGATGCATATGGAGGTATATGTGGATACCTATATATATGTGTATAAATACGTGTATGTGTATAAAAGTGTGTGTGTGTATAAAGGGTTGTATCTGTATGTCTGTATGTGTGTCCATGTACACCGTTCTCAGCTCTGCCTGCTCAGAGGACCTAGACACAATGCTACCCTAGTAGCAATGAACATATCTAGTGACCAGACATTGGTTTCTAAATTCCATTCTCCACTGAAAGGAACCAGGGCTCCTTGACAAAGTGCTGATTGCACAGCTGGGGCAGGGAAAGTGCAAAATCAAGGTAGAATTTCTTGTTGTGCCAACAAGTAAGAAAGCGCTCAAAATACAATGAGGAAATGTTAAAAAGACATGAGAGCCAGGTCCCACTGGACAAATTTGGGGCAACTTAAATATCAAAATAGCTAATGATAACAAAGCATTAAAACCTATTGAATAAAGCTAAAATCCATGAGTCGACACTAATATGAAAAAAGGAAGGAGGGAAGGAAGGAAGGCACAAAGGAAGGAAGGATGAATGAAGGAGGGAAAGTTTTTTACAGTTGAAAACCAACTAGTAAATGAAAAAGTAACAGTAAAATTAGAAAAATCACTGTTGGCAACCATGATAATAGTAAAGTAGTTTGGGCAGGAAACCTCAACAGATGCTAAAACTAATGGCTGGTAGACAGAGGAGTAACAGGACATTTACAGTCTCAGAGCTTCTCCCCAGAAGATGCTTATTAATCGCAAAGGTGAAATAGCAACTTCACAGTGGAGACAGCTGGCAGATGCCGCCTACCCGTGTGATCCAAGCTAACTCCACCAGTAGTGAGAGGGACCCTCACCCACGTCTCGTGCCTCCCAACACGACACACTGAGAAGGACACCACCTCTCTGACAGTCCTCTCAAAAGCACACACTCTAAATCCAGTCATCACGCAAACCCAAATTAAGGGACATTCTTAGCCATTTCCAGCCTGAACTTGTCAAAAAGGTTAATGCCCTCAAAGACAAGACTGAGAAAGTTTTCCATAAAGGATACATGGCAACTGGATTTTCTTTGGCTATGAAGAACTTTATTGGGGGTGATCAGTGAAATCTGAGTAAGGTAAGAACATCATATAATGATATCAAATCAATGTTAAGTTTCTGACTTAGATAGTTGTATTGTGGTTATAATTGTCTGATTCCAGGAAAAACAAGAGAGAGAGAAAAGGATAAAGGAATATAGTAAAATGTTAACTTTTGAAAACCCGGGTGAAGGGTATCCAGAATCTTCTTGGCTTTCTTGCAACTTTTCTGTAAATTTTCAATTATATCAGAATAAAAGAATTGAAAAAAACTGAAAAATTAAAAACAATGCTCTGGGTTCATATGACTAAGAAAAAATAAATACAGTGCTTAGCACATTGTATGTGCCCAATAATGCAAAGCTATAATAATAATGATAATGATTAATAGTAATAGTAATAATAATAATTTTTAGCAGAACAGTGCATCTGGCACATAATAAACATGAAATAAATGGAAAATATTATCACTGTTATCTGCGTCATCATCAAAATCACTATTATCGTTCTTGAGGTGTTTCATTCTAAGAAAGAACTAAAAAAAAATAGTTTTATCAGTATTTCTCGTAATTACTTAACGTCTGCAATAAACTTCATTCTTTGAAGGTTTGTTATGCAAACACCTATTTAAAATGTATCTAGCACTCACTCATTTGCAAAAATGAGATGCTTGAGGACCAACCAAGAGAGAGAGGCAGGGGCCACGTTCAGATCTAGATGTATAGGATACACATCAATTGAATTTTTCCTTATCAACTGAACCTCTGCTTTGTTCTTGCTAGTTCCTGGGTAGCCCCAAAATGAGAAAGCCCATCTCCTAACACCCAACCTCTGGCCTTTGCCCAGACCCGTTGGCCATCTAGAGTGGCTTCTCTGTTCCCTCTTGGGTCTCATCCCTAAAATCCGTGCATCTCAGTAATCAGCCCTTGCTATTCCCCGCTTACTCTGGTTCATGCGCCAAGTAAAATCTGTTGTGCCCCCAATCCTGTCCCATCCAAGATGGCGGGACTACTGCCAGGTCCAAAGCTCTCCCCACCGTGCTCAGCCTCTTTCTGGGATGTGGTAAGTTTCTAATGATCATCGCTTTGTTCAACATGATCTTCAAAGTAAACCCGTGGCCATGACCAGGAGCCTATTGTCTTTTGTCTCCATCCTTCCTCATTCTTCTAAGGCTCATAGATGCCATATCTTTAGCTCATTTTCTTCCTCTGCCTGCTTCTTATCTCTCTTGCCCATATCTTCACTCTTGGGAACACTGTGGCTCAAGCTCATATCTATGTCTATCTATTTGTATATATAAAACTAATAAATCCCAGTGTCCAGGTGGCTTAGTTTCTACGCACGGTCATACACAGAGACCACAGGTTGGCTCTCCAAAGAAATTTTAAAATAACTCCATTCCTGCATTAGATAGGAAGGTAGATGTTCTCACCAATGATCAGATAAAAAACAGCTACACACACACACACACACACACACACACACACACACACACACACACACACTCACACCAGCCTTCCTTCTTTTTCCGCAATGGTTGTAATCATGCCCAAGCTGGGTTAGAGATCAGCATAGTGACATCCCAGGGTAATGGCCATTTTTCCCAAACCAACATTCTATGCTGATGAAAATTTTCTCAATCTATGCTGTCTCTAGCCACAAGCCAAATGTGCCTGCTGAGTATGTGAAATGTGGTGAGTCTGACCGAGGACTGAATTTTTAATTTTATTTAGTTTTAATTCATTAATATTTAAATAGCCACATATGGAGTGGCTCCACAGTGACAGCTCAGCTCCAGATCAGGGGTTGGCATGCTTTTCCTGTGAAGGACTACAGAGTAAATATTTCAGGCTTTGCAGCCACACAGTCCTGCCTCTGTCATAAGGACTCAGCTCTGCTGTCATGATGTGAAACCAGCCACAGACAAGACCTGAACACACAAGCGTGGCTGGGTGCCAGGGAAGCTTTATTTACCAAAACAGGCCAGGCCAGGTTTGTCCCAATGGTTACAGTTGCTGACACTTGCTCTATGACGCTATGGAGTGCCATGCCAGACCTTCCTTGGGATGATAGGCACTTGTCATCAGAGGATGCTCCCAGTGCAGGTTTTTCCTTACCAGTGTTCATAAGAGCTCAAAAGGCTCTCCTTGGAAGAAAAAGAGACGCTGCACGAGCCTCTAACAGGTAAGCACATTTCCCCTTCCATGACCATTTCTCTTTATAGGATGGCTCTGGAAGAGCAGGCGTGTTACAAAGAGACCAAGAAACAGGGGAATGCCTCCCCTCCCCCTGTGATTCACGGAGGACACCAGAAAAGACAGCACATCTCACTCGTGCAGGGAAAGATTAGTCATCTACCTCAGTGAGATGGGTGACTGTCCATCTCCCACCCTCAAATGGAATTGTCTTGGCCAAGGAGCTCAAAGAGTGGCTCAACACAGCCCTTGGAGATGGGAATTACCTCTCACTGGCATTTCCAGTTCAGGAAAATGGGGTCTGAAAGTGGTGCCAGCTGGAAGGGAAGAGGAGAAATGCACACGATGGTTTTGACATTTAGTTCATATGTTGCTCTTTCAAAATGAGTCAAGAGACTGAAAAGGCATTCACCCACTTGTCCACTCACTCACCCAACTGCTTACATATCAGTGTTTTAAATGAGCACCTATTCTTTTCCACACACCAAGCCAAGCACCAGAGACGGGGAGGTGAGTAGCCCTAACTCCTGCCCTCCAGGAGCTCAGCCTGGTGCAGAAAAGAGACAAACACACAAATAGTTCAGGGTGACGTGATACAGGATGGAATGATATTTGGGAGAACTGAGGAAGACATGACCAACTCAGTCTGGAAGAAGAGATGATATTTTCAGCTGCTGCTTGAGCAGAGTACAAACAAGCTGCTGTTTGGCAAAAACGAAACAGAGCTTGGGGAAGGTGTCCCCAGGGATGAGGGAGAAGAGCGATGTAAGATGTGAAAGTGGAAGTGTGAGATCAGGCTGTGGATGCAGCAGGCTGAGGCCAGATGGGAAAGGGCTTCAGAAGACTTCATCAGACGGTAAGAGGAAGAGCAGAAACTCTCAGCTGGGCTCTGCCTGGGTGCCCAGCACTGAGAGGTGTGCACGGCATACATTTTCTCATCTAATCACCTCACAAATCACAGAGATGGTCACGCTGCCTATTCCCATATCGTGGATGGACAGCTGAGGCTCAGAGAGCTTATGGGAGGAAGTTTGCTGAGGATGACAAAGGCAGTGAGTGGCAGGGGACAGACCACACAGAGAACACCCCCATTCTGTCTGGCTCCAAAGTCTGCACGGTAACCAGCACTGCAGGAATGGCCCCCTGTTTGCTCAGGCCACCTGTGTGCACAGCCCTCTGCTGGGGCCTTGCCTCCCCTCCAGACGCATGGAGTCCACTTCTCTACCCTTTCAGTCTGAGCTTGGCCGTGTGACTTACTTTGGCAAATGGTCCAATAGTAAACATGACACAAATAAAGGCTTAAAAAGTGCTTACGTATAGAAGCTCCCCTTTCTTGCTGCTGAAAATCATTCTGCTGCCACATTAACCAGCCTGAGCTAGCCCCATGGGAGGTTGGAAGTAACATGGAGAGAGGCCTGAGGTTTCCCAGCCATCCCAAGTGAGCCCCTAGGCTTGAGGGTGAAGACGATCAAGCCCCAGCCAAGCTGCGCAGATAGGAAGAAATGCTCATTCACCCAAAGGAGCACTTCCCAGCCATCCCAAGTGAGCCCCCAGGCTTGGGGGTGAGGACGATCAAGCCCCAGCCAAGCTGCGCAGATAGGAAGAAATGCTCATTCACCCAAAGGAGCAGAAGAAATAATAAATGTTTGCTGTATTCAGGCACTAAGGTTTGGGGCTGTTTCTTATGCAGAGAAAGCTAACTGACACACTCACCAAGGCTATCTTTACACCGCCAGGAGTGGTGACACAGAAGGATAAACCTGCATGTTGGGAAGAAATGTCAGCCTGTGTTGGTGGCTGTCCAGAGAGGATGAGGGCCAGAGGGCAGGGCAGTCCGCAAAAGGGGAAGTTGGAGATTTCAGAGCTATTTTAGGTGTAGAATCAGCAAGACTGAGTGACCACCTGAGCCCAGATCTGTCTAAAGGCATCTGGCTGGCTCTGGAAGCCATGTGTGGTGTTGACTATAAACAGATTCTATGTGGAGCCCGCCGATGGGGCAGGATGTCTATACAGAAAATACACAGTGGCCAGTGTCAGGGCAGTCAGGGCTCAGTGTCTCAGGGAATGGAAAGCTGTAGGAAGGAAACTCTTTCTTTTCAGCTCCTGTTGTCTTAAGTGAGAATTCAGGCAGGGCGCTCACTGCCCCAGCCTCTTTACTGCTCCTGCCATGGTCACCTCCTCCAAGGCCAAGCCCTTTCTCAGCAGCAGCCAGAAGGAGCCTTGCACGTGATAACTCAGACCTGCCTCCCTCTCAATACTGGCTCACGCCACCCCCTCTCCCTCCATACATCTACTCACCCTTCAGACTTCAGTGTAAATGGTACTTCCAAGAGACATCCCTGCTGACTCCCCAGACTGGGTAGGCACTTCCACCATGTCCAGGATTCTGAGCATGTATCACTAGCTTGTCAGCTCCATGAGGGCAAGGGTGTGTCTGTCCTACATACCACAGCATGCCACCACCCAGCACACTGCTTGGCACATGACAGAAAGTCAACTGCTATTTCCTTGAGAGGGAGAATGCACAGAACAATTCAGGTATCACACTTCCAAGAGGTTTTCTTTGACACGCCCCCTTCCAAACTCTAAGCTGGGTTAGGGACCTTACCTTGGGGTGCCCATGGCTTTCTGTACTTATCTGCATTCACGTGTTTATCCCCCTTTCTTTTACTTAGCAAGAATTTACTAAGCACCAGGAATCACCTCAATCCTACTGTCAATTGCTCTCATTAGACTGAGCACTGTAGGGGTGAGGGAGGGGGCTGTGCGTTGCTTGGCACTAGGTTTCCCCACCCTTGCTCCCATTGGCTACTGTATCGGTATACAATCATAATTGATGAATGAACGGGTGTAAAAGAGATGAATCTCAGAGTATCGGTTGGGATGTGGCTGATTTACAACCTAGAGGAAGCTGCAACTGAGTTTGGGCCCTATGTATTTTACATCTTACTAAGTCACTGGTAATCATCACAATATGAAAACCCACATGCATATACACATAAACAGGATATGTAATTGTTCTCTGCCATACATAAGACATAAAGGGGGGGGGTCTGTGAATTCAATTTAAAAAGGAGTCCTGCTCTCATCTGAACCTCAGGCCTTTGACTCCACAGATTGGCGCCTGAAGCCACCTGTGATCTTCAATAAAAGCCTGAGACTTTCCTCGGAACAAAGCTAATCCTGAACCAATTCTTTCAGTGGTCTTGAACTGACTTTACAGAAAGGAAGTTGGCAACTGCAATGGATTCCAAACCCCAACTGGGGAGCTTGCAATCAGGGGGCTTTTACAAACTAGAACTACGCCCCAAATGTGGCTCACCTCCAGCAGCCTCAGTTTCCCAGCTTCTCTAATGCAGCACTGGGGCGTTAAATACACAGAAAAGGCAATTATCCCACTGTCTTTCTGCCGCTGATCCCAGGAACCGCCTAATTAACTACTTAGACTTGCCTTTTGTTTTTGAACACAAGCTCTGAAAACCTTTCCTAAAATGCCATGTCGCAGCTCTCTTCCCACCAGTGTCTGCTGCCATGCCTTTCTACATTGCTTCCCCGTGTCCCCAACCCTTCCAAGATTGCTTCCAATTAGGAACAACTGAACTCTCACCACGGAAACATCTGTAAGGCGCATTCCTACCCAAGAGCCATGCAAGGAAGACATCAGACACAGTCCCCATTTTCAGGGAGGCCCAGAAAACCTCATGCAACTCTCCACGATCACAAAATGGGAAGTCAGGGCCCGGAGAGGTGGCTCCTCTATCACAGAGCTAGACAGCAGTGCAGGTGGACCATGGGCTTTTGACCCTGGGTTTGGTCTTCTTCCCACTGCCACGCTGACCTACTCTTCTCCTCTCTCAGTGCATTTGTTCCTGTCACTTCCAGCCATCCAAGGGCAGTCACTAGTGCCAACCCAGGACCTAAGCAGGGTAGTGCTGGGCTCAGCCCAGGAGACTTGGAGGCAAGAACACTGGCTACCAACTCCAGCTGGAGCACAGATGAGGACACGTTCCAGCCAAACAAACCACGGTGATGTTCTTATTTCTCCTGATCTGGATCCATAAATTATTCCTTCTTTGCTCCTATCAGCACATCCACCATTCCCAGCCCCCTTGTGCCATGTGATATTCCTTTCTACTGCACAATTTAATACAACAAACCTCATAAGAGATTTTGTTCTCCAATTTTGTTTCCTCTCGGAGTATGGTGGGAGACTGGAAGTAAAACTCAACATCATTCTTGCAGGAACAGAGCCAATTTGCTTAATAAGTCATAGCTTTTCCCTCCAAGGTAAAAGTAATCACCTGAATAATTGTTAACACTGGATCTGGGCTGGCATTTTTAAATTACAGGCATCTTTTCTCAGAGGCGTGTGGAGATGTCATGTTCCAAAACAGTGTGGCCTGCTTCTAGGTGTGCCCTCAGGGGAGGCCACGCCAGTCAAGCTATGTGATTTTAGAAAAACATCCTTTCTCTGAGCCTCCGCTTACTCATTGCAAAACGGAAACTGTACCTGCTTCAACTACTTCTCAGGGTCATGCTGAAAAGCAAATGAATAAAAACAACATGAAATCATTATGATAAAAATAAAACAACACTAGTAGTAGTAACAGCAGTTAACATTTTTAGATGCTTACTAGCACTTTGCTAAGCTTTGTACTCAAAAGCTCCGTCAATCAATCTTCACCATGTCCTAGGATGTGTGCACTATTATTTTCACCACTTTGCAGATAAGTAAGTGAAGGCTTGAGGAGATTAAGTAACTTACTCCAAGTCATATGACTAGTGAAGACTGGAGCTTGAATTAGAAACAAATTCCTAACCTGACTCCTGTAAAGTCTGGGACTAACACAACTTACTTCACATCGGCATTGACTGAGGCTTGGCTGAGGCTGTGCCATGCCTGGTATCTGCCCTGGTGGGGACAACAGTACACTCTTGGGCTCTGCCCTGGAGGAGCCCACTGCATGGGCAGGGGGAGCACAGGCCCACAATCAGGCACCCACACCACTCTGCACCCAGGGGATGACTGTAAATGTATAAGTGGGTGGTTCCTTCATCTGAATTCCTATCCAGAACACAATGCTCATGGAGAATGAGATCAAGACTGAGACTATCTGGCCAGATCAGTTTACAAAGCGGACAGGTGACCCAGAAGTAGGAAAGAGAAAGGGTAGAAACAAGCTGATAGAGGAACAGTGAGAAGTTATAGCAGGGCTGCAGGCTGGGCTTTGTGTCGTGAGCAGGATTTAGAAGCAGAAATTCTGGGTGTGGGAACCAGGAAGGCCACTGCCGAGGTGTGAGAAGTTGAGCAGGGAAGTACAGAAGGTTGGCCCCTCAGGGTGGAGGCCCAGGGCCCAAGGAGGCGAGCCTGGCTGGTGTGAGACTCATCATGGACAGAGCTTCATGCAGGAAGCACGTGTGCTTGTCAGGCAGGGCAAGCTGTTCTGAGCTCTGAGCATCCCTCTCAGAAAGAGGCTCAGCCAGTTGGGTTTCTCATGAGGAAGAGGATCTCTGAATTCAAAGGCTGAATGCTGCTTTGCTGGGAGAGCTATTACCATCAACAATCCCTACCATGGCTGACTCTGGACAAGGCGACTCCATGCTAGGCATGTCAAATGTGCGATTTCAAACTTCACAGCAGTCCTCTGAGACCAGTGGTCTCACCCCCATTTCACAGATGTGCAAATTGAGGCCTTGAAAGAGTGACACAATTCACTCAGGGCCACTCAGTTACAAACCAGCAGAAGGGAGATCCAAATCCAGGGCTGTCTTGAGCACAATATACCAACTTTTGTGCTCAGAAGACTTACACCGAGCTGCATCCTGAGTTCAACTGCAGAGACAGCTCCAGGGTGGATGTGGCCTTGCAGCACACCCCGTCCAGTCCCCCAGTGCCCAGTACATGACCTTTGCCTTGCATAAGAAGTCCTTCCGGATCCACCAGCCCTGCTGGCATCAGCACTCAGCCCACAGGGGCAGTGACAGATCCAAAAGATAACACGACCGAGCCGTTTACACTGCAGGGATGGGGTTGGAGCCGCTCCACCTGCCCCTAACAATGACGACCCAAAATTCTGCACTTGACAGAGAGAGATGGAGGCAGAGGCAGGCAGAGGGGCTGAAGGCTGTGGCAGCTTAGGATGAGGTAAAGGAGAGGAGCCCTTCTGAAGTGACCATGGAGGCCAAACTGAAGTGACCACAGTGACCGCCCATGACCAGCTCTTCATGAGCGAGTGAGCGGCCTCCTCCTGTCCTCCTCCCCACACCCGCTGCCTCTGGCTCGGCTCAGCTTTGAGGAACACTGAGGGAACATTGAGATCTTCCCGAACACTGGCTGAGCCCATTTATTTGGGTTTCTCTACTTGGACCGAGGGCTGCAAAGACAAAGGAGCGGCAGGACATTTCATACCTGCTGTCTGCACTGCCTGTGAAGGAAGCGGGACACTTCCTGCAGGGAACTGCTCGAGCTTTTCCAGAACCAAACTGTGCTTCAGCCTCCGCCACAGCTTTCTCTTCACCTATCTCAGCCCGGCTGGGTTTAGAAGTTCATCCTCCCCCATCTCAAATCCAGCAGGTTTTTATTGGGAGGGATGGCACGGCCCCCTGCTGTGTGCCTCTGTGGCGTGCTCCCTGTTGTCATCAATGGCTCCCTAGTTCTGTCGGCCACCATGCTGGAAATCTCAAAGTGACTTTCCATTTCCAGTTTCTCAGCTCCCTAGTGCACTCTGTTCTCAAACCCTGGGGAGACAGAGTCACCCATTCTTCTCATGTTGGAGCAAATGCTCCAGACATGGCTCACAATACCCCCCACCTGGATGTCAGGGGCAAGAGCAGTCCCCCTGCCGCCCACTGTGAGCCTCACCCACATGTATTTTCCTAAAACACCGTGGGTCTGATGAAATCCCTTTCTGCAGGAAGAAAAAGCAACCTTGATCGCACCTCATTACTGGAAGAACACAGATGACCAGGACAACCAAGCTGGGGCCTTGGCATTTTCTCCCAGTACCTCTTCCCTCCAGTCACGGGAGGGAAGGTGCCTGGCTCGGTCAGTGGGTTCCCTACAGGGCCTGCCCCTGTCCACGTGCCCTCTCTACCCTTCCTGCTGCTTTCAGAAGGTGCCATTATCTTCTGAGTCCCAGCCTGAAGACCGTCTCTTCTCTGGGGACTTCCCTGCTCCACTCCTGTTTTACCTATCTTAGCTCTCGCCCAGAAAGATGGGTGGCGTTATCCCCACAGCACAAGTGGAGAAACTAGGCTTGGACATGGAAGCCACTTGCCCTGGATCTCACAGTGAACAAACGGTGGGCCTGGTGACTCCAGAGCGGGTCCTTTCCCCGCTGGACAGGAGGTGCCCCGTTGGTCCTCCTGCTGGGTGAATGAACTTGCCTCCGCACGAGGGAGCTGCCTGCAGGCTGAGCAGCTCCCTGCAGGCTTGACGTGCAGCCCAGGGTCTGCCCAGAATTGGGCTCCTTCCTCAGATCCGCAAGGAAATGTGAAAGAAAGATGTGTCTGTTTTCTAGGCAACCTCAGCTGAATGAAAGAGGCAGAACTATGTACTTTGGAACAAGACTTTGTGGATGAGAGGAAAGAAGGAAGGAAGGAAAAAGAAGGAAGAAAGGGGGGGCAGGGAGGGAGGGAGGACAGAAAACTTCTATTGACCATGGAAACCTTGGGCCAAAGGACAAGGCTGACATCATGCAAAGTCTGTCCCTGGTGAATGTGACCTAGAGTGCTACCATTAACTGCCCTATTTATAGCCCTTTGAAATATGGCATGGTGAAGGGGAGACTTTATTCTTTTGGTCTCTTATCTGATTCTCAGGGACAAAGTGAAGGGAGGTGGAGGGAGGTGGGCGGAGGTGCTGACAAAGCAGGCAGTGAGACCAGACACACCGGGTCCCTTTCTACAACACGTGTGTTTTAGAGGGAAACATTGGGATATGGTGGAAGGGGGTGTGTGACAGCCCTCCCAACCCCACCATCGTAACTTCAGGGACCTTAGAGCAATGGCCAACTTCACCTTTCTCAACTGCCAAAATACTGATAAAAATAATGAGCTCAGAGCCCTGCCTAGAGGTTAAATGAGTCCAGAAAGCCCAGTACACAGTATTTCCTGGGCAGAAACTCAGGAGGGAAAAGAGGACAGACATCAAAATTCACAAAAACTGTCACAGACGTGCTCATAGGGAGGTCTAGAGCTGGGGAGGAGGGCAGCGCCAGGAGACTCTGTGCTGCAAACACACTGGGAATTGTCTAGTGGAAGAGGGCTTGGTGCAGCGAGGTCCTAATAGGAGACCTGCCCCCATGGTCTGTGGCTGCTTCTCCTGACTGCTATGGTGGGCAGAAGGGCACAGGAGGCATGCTCTCTAGTGTACTCTGAGCTGCCCAAGGCAGGAAGAGAATCCAGTGGGGAGAGCAGGCCCTGGCGGCATTACAGCCAGCTGGCCTCTAGCCGTGGCTCTGCCCACCAACGCACTGAGGAATCACAGCAGCCAGGCCTGGTCTGAGTTGTCTTCTTAGCTGTAAAGGGGGCAAGGGTCCTAAGGTCCCTTTCATGGCTAAAATCCTTAGGGATGTCTCACCTGCCTCTGATGTCCAGTGGTCACACCCTAGCTGTGTAAGCCCAGACAACTTTCCCAGATAGCTTGGAAGAGCCCCACCCTACCACCTCCTCCAGGAAGGCTTCTCTGGTTGGAAGTTGTGTGAGGAAGAGCTAGAAAGATCTCCACAGAGCTATCCAAAGGTCAAAGGGCCACTCACTGTGCAGGGCAGAGAGCTCCCTATCACTGCGAGTGCTCAAGTAGCTGCAGGACAACCACATGGTGGAGTATCAGTGAGAAAAACTCTGCTCAAGGGAGGCTGAGCAAGAGGCTGACTGCTGATGGCAATGACGCATTACCCACAGTGTACATTTAGCAAACACTGTGCCAGACACTTTCTAAGTACTGCATTCACTCATGCAGTGCTCATGTAGTGCCTTCTAGGCAGTAGGTACCATTATCCCTACTTTACAGATGAGGAAACGGAGGCACAGAGAGGTTTAGCAACTTGCTCAAGGTCACACAGCTAGGAAGACGCAGATCCAGTACTTTTACTGAGTGAATCAATGAATCAATGAATGACTCAGTAGATGAATAATTGAAATCTTGGAGTAGGAGAAGGTTGAACAAGGGCACTGCTAAGTCTCTTTACAAATGCTACAATTTTATAATTCTTTCTTCACTTCACACTATCTAATCATGCAACCTCTGTAACATTATCCTTTAACCAACTAACCACACCTTCCCCTCCTCAAGTAACAGTTATGGTTTATGACACCACAGCTCAGAGAAAAAGAGAAAACCTCCTTTACTGCATCTTAGGGGCAGGTTTCTGATGATGCAGAGTTATTCTGATATTCAAAAGTGTCTCTCTGGCCAGTACATTTTTTTTCCCCTCATTTGGATGTTTGGCATTTCATAGACAGCAGTTTAATTTATAAAATCCTATAGTTCATGGATCATGCTTGCTTAGCTCAGTTTGTTCCATGTCACAAAGAAAAACAGCTGCAGGCCTTTTCTTCAAGCCATTTTAAAAGGTCTCTTTTTTACTTGAAATTTCTATTAGATGGCGGAAAGAAGAACTTAATGTCTGCCTAATCTCCCCCACTTTCATTTTAATTTCCTTTTTTGCCCAAATACTAAATTTTAAAATGTAAGATTATGCTTTAGAAACATGCAGGAATATACCCCACAAAGACATTCTTGCTTGTGGCAGCTAATATGTTTCCTAAGCAACAGTCTTTATTCAGCAAACCCTCCACCAGGTGGTGGGATTAACAATGTTTTCAAGTAAAGGGTACAACAAACCTTTCTCTCCATCATGAAGATGTTATTAAAAGGGAATTTTCCAGTGTTGCAACAGCGACTTTTACTAATCGTTTTACTTGAAGCAGGTTGCACCCAAGAGGCACCTATTTAGGGAGCTGAGTAAGTTCACCTGCCTGATGACAAACTTTGAACTCTAACTCCCTACTCAGTCCTGTCTCCAACTCCTGGCAGGCTCAGGGCAGCTCACGTCCTTCCTCAATCCCCAGGCACTGTGGGCTCTTGGAATTCAATTTAGGACAACAAACCGAAGGATGAGAGCTTGCAATAAACAATGCAGGGATTGACCTGGAGATCTCAAAACCAAACCAGACTGTAAGAGGCAAGACAAGCCCAGAGAGCCAGCCCGAAATGGAGAATCGGAGAAGACTTGGGGTTCCAGCCTTTGGGAGAATGAAGCTGCTGGTAGAAGACTGGGGAAGCAGCGAGTGGGGAAAAAACAGGGACTCCTGCCAAAAAGAATGTTCCAGAAGCAGCCACTATGGGACATGGGTGGCATGGCACCCCTCTGATTGAGAGCAATAGGACCACCCTGGGAGTTACATAGCCCCGTGTCTGAGGTCTCAAGCTTAGGGCAGAAATGGGGCAGTTATGAATCCCAGGTCTGCCGCTTTCTAGCTATGTGACCTTGGTTAAGTGACTCAATGTCTCTTAGCCTCAGACTCCAGATCTGTAAAATGGGATCAGGTAAAAAGTAAAAACATAGGCTGCCCAGGGCTGTTGTCAAGACTAGGGAACTAAACTTAAAGGAATGAGAAATTCTAATGAAAGCATGCAACCTGGCCTAGCCAAGGTGGGGGTGCTCCTGGGAGGCTCTGGGCAGACAGAAACCCAGACACCCTAACACCTCGGCTCTGCAGTTAAACTACGGAGTTCTTCTGGAAAATCCATCCACCGAAATTATTTTCCTTGAAACCTTACTTGAGGTGGGCCCAGAACAACCTCTTCACTTGCTGCCAGTTAATCAGTTTACCCTCCAAAAATGTGCAAGCAAGATTTCCTGTTCCCAGACTGTCTGCAGTATTTTTTTCTCCCCTCTTGCCTTTCTGTTATAAAGACTGCCTAGGCCTCTGTTCCTGACTCTGACTCCATCTTCTAGCAGGCAAACTATCTAACTAAGTGTCTCTGAGTTAGTCCTTGACAGGTCCTTTCTGCAGGCTCCACTGTGATGGGCCTACACGGACAATATCATCCAGACCCTCGGCTCCTCCCCTGAGTCTCACCTGCTGCAGTTCAGCTCTCTGACTTCCTAATGCTCCGGCCGGTTCTTGGCCAAGTCTGTTTCAGGTTCCAGTTCATGCATAACTACTCTGAGTGAACTGGAACTGGTGGCTGCGGTCACTGCATGACGTTGTGTTATGTTACTATGAGAATAAAATTTTAGCTCCTTGAGCTGACTCTAGGGTTTTACTGGGATGTGGAGACAGATTTATGCATTGTTGCCACTGTTCCCAGGCTCAGCCAAACAGATGGAGAGAGCACAGGGGTCAGGTGGTGACAGGAAGGGAGTGGGGGGCAGGGAAGAAGCCAGGGGCTCTCCCAGGGTCAGAGGCCTGGATCCACCCTGTCCCAGCCACATGACCTGGTGCCAACCATGTCACCTTGCTGAGCTTCATTCCTTGCCTGTACAGTTCAGAGGGTAAAGAGCATGGGGCTCTGAAGGGATAAACCAGTGGAGACGTGGGATGGGCTAGGCTGTTGAAAGTGTGACCCACGAAGAATGAAAGTCATTTCTGGCACAGAGAAGATCTGGATGCGGAGGCCAAGTGATCTCAGTAAGTCATTTCCCCTTTCTGAAGCCACATCTTTATCTGCAAAATAGGGAAGCCCCCTCATTGCAGTGTAGCACACAGAAGAGGTGAATTGAGGGCCACGCAGGGTCACAGCTATAGACGCTAGTGGCTGTGAGTGCTGAGGGTGGTGTCTGTAGAAGGTGTTTGGCTCTCGCACCACTGGGAGGTCTCTGCGGTCATTAGGGCTCCAGCACACAATGGGAGGGAGGGAGCCCTTCCTTCCTCGGCAACACAAAGTCAGGGGATTTATTTTGGGCTCCAGTCTAGTCTAAGGATCTAAGGAAAGACTAGTTTTTTCTTTTCTTTCCTTTCCACTGAGCCTTTTATTTCCAAAAAGGTAAATGCTCAATTAGAAGGATTTCTGCCTTTCATGTGGAGTTGTTTTAGGCTTTTTGAGCGTGAAATAATATTTTGGAGTCATTTCACCCTCTCAGTTAGAGAAGTAGCTGGGTTTGCGTTGGTTCTGCTTTTTCGGTTGGGTTTTTCTCAAGAGCTCTCTACTAAGTAAATATGCATAAAGGGAATTTTTAGTCACTCCAGCCTATTAGTTTACTGTGGATTCAAATGTATTTTTTTTTAATGTGGCAAAATCTATTACAGTGCTATCTAATCGGATTTGATTTTTTTTTAATGTTACTAATGAAATTCAGAGAAAGTACTTTCTTTGCACACCCAAATGCAGACTTTCCAAACGTCATTTGCAACCCTTCTTTTAGTTCTGTCAAATAATTTGGAACTAATGTTCTTTTCTCCTTAAATTTTCTTAATTATTTTAAGTCATTTTTAACTCATATTTTATATTCCCTTAAGGACTTCAAAATCATACCTGGTTAGATAACTGTTAGGTACAAGAGTACTTCAAAAAGTTCATAGAAAAATAGAATTAAAAAATAATACAAATTCTTCCATGAACTTTTTGAAGGTCCCTCGTGTTTTATAGAAAAGAAAAAAATACACACACACACACACACACACACACACAGAGAAAGACAAAAGGGTCCAAACATCCCCAAACTAAAGGAAAGAAGAACATTTTTAACATACGAATATTCAAATATTCTTTGAACCCTGAACACGCTAAAAGGCCACCATGAAGCATAACCCAGCCCTTGCCCCATCTGAATTTTGATCTTCTTAGGAATAAAAAATAAAGATCACTTTGTTGAGTGATCTTATGTGCCAGGACCTATACTAGATTCCTTAATGAATAGACTTGTTTCTTTTTCACATCAAGAGCACAAAGTGTATCCTCACAATAAAAGTCAGTCATTTGATCCCTGAGTACTAAGTAAAAAACCTTGGACTGAAACCCAGGCAAATTTCAATACCTAAACTATTCTGCTTCACATTAAGATGCTACTGATAACAACTGAAGGGTCTCATCAAATCTTAAGTCTGATGTGTTTATTATACCTCTGATGTGTTTATTTTACTAGGGGCCATAGGGCACAAAGCTACATGGCCTGAGGCAATGTGGTTATTCTGCTGATCCTTAGGATTCTTACCTGAAACATATTTGACTGTACATATCTGTGGAGTACAGTGTTGAATATCCATAGCTGTGTGCAATATATGATGCTCAAATCAGGATAATTAATTATTCAACATCACGTAATATAATCATTTGTGGCCCTTTACCAATTACGAATCTTATGACTATCTATCTACCCCACCCAGGCTGTGGCAGAATCAACTGAGATGAAAGGTGGGTGCAGGGTTTTCTCAATCTGCCTCCAGGCCTGCTCCTGATCCCCTTCCACTCCACCCTGTCCCCCAGGCTCCATGGGGAGTTCCCTGCCTTGGCTTCTCGTGCGCTCAGCTGGTGGGATTGTGGTGGGCAGGCAGGACTAGGCCAAGGTGGCAGAGTTGATCCTCCTGGCTCCTCCCCTGTCAGGCTGAAGAGGGGACTCTTCCCCAGAGGCTTCCACCAACTACTACGGCGACGCTCTCCCAGCTCCCCTAGCCCACCCCTCCCTTTGCTGCTTCTCCCAGGCTGGAATCAGGGCCCAGGCACTGTGGCACCCCCAGCTGATCCCCCTAAATGTGGGCGGCTCCCATCTCCGGAAACACATTCTGTGCTAAACTCTCCACTCAACGTTTCTCGCTGGAACCCAGAATGGTAAGATGTTTAAAATGCTTGGCACTCCTGGGCACACAGTAAACCTGGGTACTTTCTCCTACTTGCTGCCTGCCATGCCAGTGACCCCTACCCTCCAAATCACTGTATAAATCTGAGATAAAGTATACAGACAAGTATCAAGAATAATGCATTAAGTTTTATTTCTCAAAGCAAGTGCAAAACAGCCATTCTGTTTTATACACAATCATTCTGAGGCCCCCAATCCTTTAAGGCTCACTGTATAAATCTGAGATAAAGTATACAGACAAGTATCAAGAATAATGCATTAAGTTTTATTTGTCAAAGCAAGTGCAAAACAGCCATTCTGTTTTATACACAATCATTCTGAGGCCCCCAATCCTTTAAGGCTCGCATCGTTTAGGGACCTGCAGCCTGGCTGGGTGGCAATGATTAATCCCAAGTAAACAAACCAGAGGCCAGGACCTATGGGAGAAAATGGGGGCCAGAGCACCGAGCCCATAAAATTCCCAGTTCCCTCACCTCTCCAGAACCAGGAAGAACAGACTTATGGCCAATCTGTTATCTTATTTTACTTTATTTCTCTCGCACAAACAGGACACAAGACACTTTGATATCGGTTCTAAGCATTCAAAAACACACCTTTGCTCTCCTGCAGTCTGACTCATCCCTAGAACACCCCAGACAGCTCAGCTTTGTCAACAAGCCCTCTGTGGTTCCTCAAGGCAGAGGGAAACTTTTCCCATCCTCTCTCAGCACATGCGTATTTCTGTTCTAGTGCAAACCACAGACAGAGTAACTCTTTATGTCCCCATGTCCCATCTTGAAGACACTGTGACCTGTGGGACAGCAAGAGGACAATGACCCCGTGTTCTTCCATCTCTCTATCTCAGCACCTTGCATGGTGTCTGGAACGTAATAAATCCCTAGTAAATGTTGGCTGAACTGAAATCAAAACAATCTGACCACCACTAACACCAAGAAAACCAAATAAACAATAAAACACCAGGCTTTCCAAGGATATGTAGGTTTCCAATAAGGAAACAGATTTAAATGCATGGAAAAGTGTGGCTTTGTGGAAGAGGGAGCACAAAGGGTTGGCTGATTTGGAGTTCATGAGATCAAACCAGCTCTGTTACCAAGAGTTTCAGTGACTTCCCCTCTGGGCCTTGATACTTTTGCATTAAAGTAAAAGGGTTGAAAAAAAGGTTGATTTTCGCTCATAGATGGGCCACAAAACAGACTTTGGCAAGGTCGCCATGGTTCTTGTTCGCAATGTGCGTCATCTGGGAGTCCCCACAGATGTCACCTTGGCCCTGTCAGGCTTCAGACTTCAGAGTCTGAAACTTCTGGGCCATCTTTCGAAACACATCATCAAGAACTGCTGAAAAATAACTGTGCAAAGCAAGTGTGAACTCCCAAAGGCCCTGCCCCGCTCCTTGAGAAGAAAGGTGCCCTTGGCAGAGAGTAGTGGATAGGCCAGCCTCTCCAGGCCAGGGCTGTCTGGGATGCCAGGAGAGTCTTGAGATCAAATCTGGATCAAATATAAATGAGGTGAGGATTGTCTTCACAAAGAAAGGCTTTAATGAACCCAAGGCCACTGTTAGCAGAACTCCAAAGTCTTTCTTTCTTTTTTTTGTCTGCACCATGCTCAGCCAGTGAGCACACCGGCCATCCCTATATAGGATCCAAACCTGCAGCCTCGGCACTACCAGCGCCGCACTCTCCCGATTGAGCCATGGGGCCGGCCTCAAAGCCTTTCATTTTGCAAAGAGTGAAACAGACCCAAAGCCTGAAATAGTCTGGGCTCCAAGTTTCAAAGCAGCTGAGCACTGGCACCAGGACTCAAATGCGGGCTGTCACGGTAGCCAGATCAGAGCAGGATAGAGCTTCCAGATCCTCAGGCCTGCTGGGAGGGATGCTGAAGTTTCCACATGGGTTACACATCTGAACAAAGCTGCATGTAAGCCTCAGTCTAGAATTCTCTGTGAGAAGACCAGCTCTTCCACTGGCCTGTGGGGTGTGTGCACGCATGCACATAGGACTCATCGGAAAGCCCTATAAGGACAAGACGAATAATGGATTTTATTTCCCACTTTCTTGGTTGCTTTTTGTGGTGTGGACGGGGGCCTGGCTTGAAGTTTAAGGTTTAGTTCCTACAGGGCAAAGCCCTGTCCAAATATAAATCCTTTGAGTCAGCAACCTTCTACACAGGAACTGACTAAAGCAAGGTTAACTGACCAGGAGGTTCCGAGTCACATATCCATGAAGCCCTTCGTCAGGGACTGCCAACCACTTGCCTTCAGAGTGGTGTCTGGCTTTGGGGGCTGCTTGGTGGACAGGGGAGACAGAGATCTACTAAGCATGTAGCCCTACCCCCAAGATCTAGGACCCAGAAGAACCTCTCACTGCCTGGACCACATATGGTTCCTTCCCCCCATACCTGAGGGCCAAGGGCTCCTGATATCAGTGACAGCCAATTCTGTGGCTTCAGGAGGAGTGCTGGTGAGTCCAGCCTGGACCTCTACATCTGAGCACAGCCGTGTCTATAATTAGCAAGAAGTTAGCTGCCGCCTGCTGCTACAGAGCTACCAAGAGCGGAATCCACACCCCCTAAAGACTCTCTGCCATCATTTTTAGCAACGCACCCTGTGCAGTGCTGTGGCCTGCCAGCCAGGGGAGGTGAGGTGAAAACCCTGTGCAAGCCCAGGCCCTGGCCTTGCCCCAACAGCGCCACCTGATCAGTATTTGGGCCTAGCAAACATTTCAGGGCTTGTGGGATTCTGCAAAGGTGGAAGAAGCCCTCTATTCATTCTTTCGTTTATTTATTCACCAAAAACTGTGTGTTGGAACTCCTCTCCCCCAGACTTGAAGTCAAGGCATATACATATACATACGTGCATACATACAAACATTTCAGGGCTTGTGGGATTCTGCAAAGGTGGAAGAAGCCCTCTATTCATTCTTTCATTTATTTATTCACCAAAAACTGTGTGTTGGAACTCCTTTCCCCCAGACTTGAAGTCAAGGCATATACATATACATACGTGCATACATACACACACACACAGTGTATATGTAGTGAACATATTCATTACATATACATGTGTACACACTCACACTACATGTCATATCTTCTGCAGAACACATTTTGGAGATAGTGGTAATAGTTCCATTTTACAGATATGGAAACAGAGACTCTGAGAGGTTAAATCTCATGCCCAAAGTCAAAAGAGAAAGATGATGGGAGGACTAGAAGAGCCCCCCACTCAACACCCAGAACTGGCCAGAGGCAGGGGGCACGGTGAACTCTGGTCTCTCGTTTTCAGCCAACCACGGTATCTCAGAAAAGGGCCATGGCCATGGTGTGTGGGGCAGGAAGGGGAGGTTTGGGGAGGCTTAGTGAGCAGCCCCCTAGGCACAAGGCCGCTGGTGCCCCTTTTCCGTGGCAGAGCCAAGAGGCAGTTTCCACAGAAGCCGGCAGGGGGCAGTGTTCCTTGCCTTTTCGAGTCTCCGGGGCGCTCGGGAGCAGCGCCCCATAAAGAGACCAGGGGCCTCCGCCCGCAGCTTCTAGGAACGTGCCAGTAGAGCCTGGCACGTAGTAGGTGTACAAGGCACGTCTAGAAGCCGACAGGGCTTGACCGTGTAGATGAATTTGAATTCCATAGTAGAAATGGGAAGGAGAATGCGGGAAGAGGGCGTTCTGGCCCCTGCCAGCGCCTGGCATCGCGGAGGCCTTGTCAATCAACACGCTGTAAGGACCTACTATGTGCTAAGCTCGGAGGCGAAGACCTGGCCATCTCATTACCCGCTCCTCCCGTTTTCCCGGTCGGCGACTTCCTCCACCTCCTCCCATCTCATCCCCACCTCCCCGCCCCCCACAAACGGTCGCAGAGCGGGGGTGGGCGCTCGCTGTCTCCCAGGGGAACCACCTCTGCACAAATCGGGGGGACGTGGGGGACCCACGAGGGGGATAAGCCAGGAGAGGCGAGGGGTCCCCGGAAACGAACACGTGAAAGCCGATGAGGCGACAGGGCGAGGGAGGCATTGCCCTTCGGGTCAGGGCTGTCTCCCTCTGCAGGACACGCCGGACCCAGGGGACGCAGTGACCTGCCCAGCCCCCCACCCACGTGTACCAGCACGGAGCGCACCACCGAGCCCCGCGCGTGGTCTGCGCGGACCGGGACCCACACGTAGGAGGGAGCAGAGACACGGGGCTCCGGTCTCCGCACAGAGCCCAGACCATCCGGACACCCTTCCCGGGAGAACCGGCTGCAAGACAAGGCGAAGGCGCGCTCGGGCCGGCGTACGTGTGCCAAGCGGGGCGCGCAGCCTCACCCCCATCTCAAGTTCAGCCGCGCTCCCTCCCGCAAGGTCACGCTCCAACACTCACACGCAGAGACAGGAGGAGCTGAAAGTTGCGCCACCGTCCCGATCCCGAACTAGCAGTAGCCCCACCGTGGCGCTCTGCCTTGGTGTCACCGCTCCCCGCCCCTGCCCCGCGCGGGTCATTCACGCGAGAGACGCAGACGAGTTGCTAACTTTTGTCAGATTATTTCTCGGCAGCTGAGGCGCCTAACGGGGTTGGGGCGGACTCGGAGTTTCGAGTTGCCACCAACGCCACCTCCGCCCAGCTCCCCGGCGCTCACCCGAATCCCCCCACGGCCCCCCACGCCGCGTCCAGCTGCCCGTCCCGGGCGCCAACTTCTCCCCCGAATCCGGAACAGCGCGGGCTGGAGGCGTCGCCGGGGCCGAGAGCCCCCTCCCAGGTCTGCGCCTGCTCGCCGTGGATTGGGATACTCAGACTAGATCCGGACACTGTCCCTCGGCCGCTCGACCAGGTCACCAGCGGCCTCCGCGCGCCCCCGCGGTGTCCCAGCCCGTGACCCTGGCTCCGCTCCAGGGCGCCTGAGCCCCGCTACCAGGTGGGGTCTCCTCCCACGGGCGGCCTCGGCCCGGGAGATCCCAGACGGGTGCTGGGTGCAATGTCACTGGGGCCGCTCAGGGGACCGCTGCTCCGGACCCGGCGTAGGATCCCAGCTGAGCTCCCTCCCGGCAGCGACTCCAGTAACCGCGGAAGACCCCTGAGCCCGAGCCTCCTCCCAGCCCTCCTTCGTCTCCGAAAGACTCCGGGGGTCGACGCGGCGAGGGATGGGGTCTCCCTTAGTGTCTTCCTCCCGGCGCCTGGGGTCCTCAGTCCCACGTCCACTGTCACACCCTCCAGCCCTTCCGTTCCCGGGTCTGGACAGTCACCGCTCCACTCGGAGAACACACACCAAACTGCCCGAGCCCCAACTCTGGCGGACGCAGCCCCCGCGCCCCGGAGCAGTGCCGGGCTGGGCGCGCGCACTCACCGCGGCTGCAGACACGCTGGAGTTTCCGGGCTGCGGGCACGAGGGGGCCCCGAGGAGCAGCCCAGGGCGAGGGTGCCTGGAACCCTCGCTCCCTCCGCGGCTCACGTCGCCTCCTCCTGCTTTCTCTCCTCCTCTTCTTCCTCCTCTCCCTCCCCCCTCTGGTCTAGGGCTCTTTGTCTTTGCAAAGTGTCGGGACTGTCTGGCATCGTGGGGCTCCGCGGCGGAGGCTGGAGCCCGGGAAGCGGGGAGGCGGGCTGAGGACGGGAG
>NW_007727537.1:109212-144335 GCF_000696425.1 Galeopterus variegatus
TCAGCCTCGGGGAAGAGGCGACAGGCGCGCACCGAGAGGATGTGGCCGTGCTCAGAGGAGCCCGGGTCGGGGGCGCGGTGGCGAGAAGGGGCCGATCCCCCTGCTGGTGGCCGAGCAGAGCCACGGACTTCCTCTAAGGGCGCGGGAATCAAGGTGGGATTCAGGGAGGGGGAAAGGAGAAGCGTGGCGGGGCTGGGGGACTGGTGAGGACTGAGGCCAGGAGCCGCAGAGCCGGACATCGCGGCCCGGCCTCGCGCTGGCTCGCCGGCCTGCCGCCGCTTTCCCCCTTTCCCTTCCCTGATGCAGAGGCTGCAGCAGGCTCCAGAGCAGGGCAAGGGCTGGGCCATGGGAGACAACCCTGGGGCTGGGGCTTTGTGGGTTGAGGATTATTAGGTTTGCGGTTACTTTGCTCTCTCCCTTCTATAGGGAAGTGGGCGGTGGAGACATTTTGCTGAATGGCAGAGTGCAGGTCTTGGACGCTAAATGCTTACACAAGATTTATGAGGCATTTTTAAAAAATCTGGGTTTACTGCTCTTATCCCCTTGCTGGGACTATGTCTTTCGCAACTCATCTGAGGAGTACCTAGAGGAAGGCGGCAGGGCTTAGCCTAGGGGTCAGTTCGTTCCTCCGGCTTCCATTGCTGCAATAGGAGACATCAGCCTGGATCAATGCATGTGTAATCTTGGACTAGTTACTGAATCTGTCAGCTTCCTCGGTTTCCTCATCTGTGAAAACAGGCCGATTACCAGTGTCTTTCTGATTAGGTTGTTGTGATGATTGAGTGCATGCATAGGTGTGGAACCCTTAGAGGTGTACTTAGCATGTAGTAAGTGCTCACAGTTAGCTGTGCATGTGGTAGACTTCTCCAGTGCCAGGTCCCTGCCCACAGCAGGGAGGTGGCCTGTTCTAGAGGATGGAGTGGAGGTACTGAGACTTCAAAGACTTGGGAGAGAGAAGGAGAGATATTCAGAGAAGAGAGAAACAGAAGAGAAACCGGCTTTCAAAGGCAGGGGGCAGGTAAGAAAATTAACTACTAGAAAGGGAAGGAAAGGAGGAATACCATGCACAAAGAACATGTGTCAGGGGGAAAAAAAAAAAAAAGCCAAAACAAAACAATGAAGCAAAAAGTGCATGCATCTGAGAGCATTCTTCAAGGACCCCTGCCAGCTGCCATAGGGGTCTGCAACCTGGCTAAGTTTCCCTCCCTCCAAGAGTTTGAGAGAAGAGTTTTGAGTCTTTTGTGACCTGCTCTGAGACCTCCTGCCTGATCCCATTGGTTTCTGTTTGGATTCTAGAGAGGGGTGAGCTCTTAGGTCTACCTGGAAGCATCTCACAGGCTTTGCTTTTTCTGAGATTTGGGTCATTGTGTTCTCCTCACCTGGTGTTCTCCAAAATGCTTGTGTGTATGGGAGGAACCTACTGTCCTCTCTAGCAGCAGCATCTTCCAGCAAGAGGGGCCTTCTAACATGAACCCTGAACCTCTTAGTGACTGGAGGTGTGGCTTGGAGCATCATCCAGTTCTGATTCATTGTCTGAAATACAAGTCACCACATGCTGTCCTCACAGGGACAACTGACTGCAGTGCCTCATTGATTTACAGGGTTTATATCTGGTGGCTGTTTGCCTCTCAACTTGACTGAGCTTGCTGTGGATAGGGAATGTGGTGCATCCTGCTCCCTGCCTGCTTCAGCACCTGTCCCCCTGCTGGCTACAAAGTAGATGCTCAATAAAGAGTTGCTCAGGTTGGCCAGGTAGCTCAGCTGGTTAGAGCTCAGCCTTGTATCACCAAGGTCAAGGGTTCGTTCCTAATCAGCTGCCAAAATATTGTTGCTTTTCTCCCCACGGATTTGTCACCCCACTTCCCCTGGGTGACGGAGCCACAAAGGATTACTCAAAGCCCATCTCTTCTGAGCAATGAAAAGCTCCAAAGTGGTTAATCTCCCCCAGAACCCTCAAGCATTCCTTCCTTGGGAAATTAACCATGAATTGGGGTTCTCTTCCTGCATTTATTCTCCAGACCAGGAAGTTACAGGAAGAGAACATAGGTGGGGTTATAGCTAACATTTGCTGGTAACTTTCAGTGAAACAAGCCAGAGGACATTCCTGTAAGACAATTAAGTGATCCATTAACAAAAGCTTGATCTCAGCAAACATTCCTTTCTTACAGCAATTTCTCAGTATATTTACATATCAATCAATAACTAGTCTGTCTTTGAGCCAGCAACCTTGCTGTGTTACAAATCTTTATCTTACACCAGAACCTGAGGAAAATGTCTTGTCCTTTGCAAAGTCAATATTTGAAACTGCAAGGCTTTGGAAAACCAGGCCCTGTGAAGTACATTTGCTTTATGAATCCTCTAGAAAAAATAAATAAAGAATTGCTAGATGAATTAATGAAAGAAGTGTTGTTTATTGCATGGGTCAAATAAAATGCTGTATAGGGAAGCACTTTGAAAAATAGAAAATGTTAGACTAATATGAGATTATACCACTATATTCTGGAAGATTCTATGGAGAGAGGATCAGATTAGGCAAGGAAGTAGGCCCAGGTCATCCAGCTGTTCCACTTTGCAGCCAAGAACCCAAACCAGCACAGGGTTGGTAGTTCCCCTGGATGACTCCACAGGGAGATGGAAATTCCTCACTAAGTGACGCTGTGGTGAAACATGCATAAATCATCACCTCACCTATATAAAAAGACATGCATAAGATGCATCTTTCTCCAGTCTGTGATGGGTTAGCCCAGGCAAGGCCTTTTCTTGCAGCCTCCCTTCTTTCTGTTATAGTGCATTTCTTCCCAGGCACTAACAAGGACCTCTCTCTCTCTCTTTTTTTCTGGAGTTGTGACATTCCATACAAGCAGGACTAGACACCTTGGATCGTTTCCAGAGGCCCAGATCCGGGGCTACATGTCAGAGGCATGTGCATGCATTCCTCTGTGTCTCCTTGAGTGTATTTCCTAACATGCCCTGCTGGAGGACGACTGGTGACAGTCATTACTGGGAGTGTCTGCACAGTGAGTTCCCCCGGGAGCCCTGACACTGATTTAATGCTCGCCGCCACCTACCACGTTTTCAGAGCACCAGCAAAGCTCTCAGTAATAATGGTTAAGGAAATGGATTTCATCTTTCTCCAACCCCACTTTCTTGGCACATCAGAGTGGAAAGATCCTAATGGCTTCTTATCCCATTTGGGTGATTGTGCAGAAAAGAAAAAGGCTGCCTTGCTTGTCAGAGATGAGTTCAGAAGTGCTGGGCATGTGGTGTGTTGTGTTTTGGACAGTATTTTACTTGGGGCTCTTGGGGCTCAGGTTTCATTAGAAAAAAAGATTCAATGTAGGGATGTGCAGACTGAAGCTAAAAATGGGAAGCTGGAAGAAAGGATACAGCCCATCTCTGTCTCTCCTTTCTCTCCTTCTCTCTCTGTCTCTCTGCTCTGTTCTCTCCCTGTCCACAGGCCATCTCTGTTAAATCCTGGGATCTGCCTCAAGTTTTCTGTGGGTTTATGGACCCAGTCCCCCTACATCTTGGCAACTGGCCAGACAGTGCGTCCAGCTTCACTTCCCACAGCTGGTTCACTCATGTGCTACTTTTTCCAGGAGAGGACTCTGATTGACAGGCCTTTTCCACAGGGTCATGGATCACCAACCCAACTCTAAAGTGACTGCCCTGGGAGCGTCAGCCCACCCCATGAGTGACAGAGTAGAAGGACAGCCCTACAGGAGATTTTGCATTAGGGGGAAAGTAAGACACACGGCCCTTAAGCCCCCCTCCAACCCTGAGAATCTTGGAGGGCATTTGAGTTAGCAGAACTATTAAGCAGAACCCATAAAATCTACCGCACACTATTTACATATATGAGGCCCATTGTCCATGCTGAGCCAGCTGATTAGTCTCAGTCAATCATGACCACCCTAATCTCTTTGCCAGAATTGGCTCAGGAATGAGTAGATTTAATCCCTAGTTAGACCACCAAGATAGAGAATTATACCTGAGTCTTCTTGAAAAAAAGATCTTAGTATAAGCCTCGGAAAGCTCATTTCCAACTGGACCCGAACAAAAAGGTATTTTTAAAGTTTCTCTGGAACACATTTTGTGCCTATGAAGGAAGCCTAATTGAAGAAAAGTAGATCCAGAGTCTTGATCACACTATACCTGAAGCCTACCTCTGGGCTCTCTGTGGCACGCATCAGTAAAATTCTTTTGTTTAAGCCACTTTATGTCATGATTCTGTTACTTGCAGCCAAACGTTTGATAACTAATATACAACTACAGTCAGATTCATTTTCCTGAAGCCTCTCTCCTTCCCTCAAGTCATAGCCAAGCTGAAAATCTTTAAAACTTTAATGGCTCCCCGTTGCCTAGAGAAGTAAGTTTAAATCTCTGAGTCTAGCAGTTAAGGGTCTTCTTGATGTGGTCCGAATGTATGTTTCTCACATGTTTTCTTTCAATACTCCTCTTTACAAACCCTTAATTAGCAGGCATGACTCAGCCTGGAACCTATAAATAAATGACATGTTATTGAGTTCTTGAAATCAACATGGATCTCCATTTTTCTGGGCTGATAAAGCCCCTGAGATGTACAAATGTCCAGAGAGCTAATTCAGGGCCTGGCATGAGGAAGGAACCCTGCCTCTTAGTGGTTCTCACTGTTCACAGTCTTTCCCTGTCCTGGGCTGCAGGAGCCATAAAAGACCAGGACTCCTGCGTCCTTGTGGTAGGGTCCAGCCATCCCATGTGAATGAGTTTCCTAGGGCAGCCATACAAATTACTAGAAACAGGGTGGCCAAAAACAACAGAAATTTATTCTGTCACAGTTTAGGAGGACAGAATTCTAAAATGAACACATCAGCAGAGTTAGTTCCTATTGGACATTTTGAGAGAGAAATTGTCCCATGCCTCTCTCTTGGCTTCTGGTGTCTCCTGGCAATCCTTGGCATTCCTTGGCTTGTAGACCCATCACTCCTATCTCTGCCTCATCTTCCCATGGCTCTGTGTGTGTGTGCATCTGTGTGTGTGTGTGTGTCTTTGTCCATCCTCATCTAAGTACACTAGTCACTGGATTTAGGGCCTACCCTAATCCAAAATGACCTTAACTTATTTAACTAATATTATGTGCGAAGACTCTATTTCCAAATAAAGTCACATTTCGAGCTTCCCAGCATTCACAAATTTTTTGGAGACATTATTCAACCCACTATACCAGGGACACTGCCCTCCCCCCTCCTCACCCCTCTTTATGGTGCAACCCTGGAGCGGTGGCTTCCATTCTCCATAGCTGTGTTGGAGTGAGCAGGACTGAAGCCATTTTGGGACCTAAGACTACATGGGCTTTAGAAAAAACAAACAAACAAGCAAACAAACAAACAAACCCACCACAGTTGTTTTCTTGGCATGCATTTCTGTGAGTTCCCTCTTTCCCCATGGTTATTTGATATTTTGAACCTTGGTTACAGGGCAAGATGACATTATTTACATAAATGTAAAGTTGTTTTCCAGCCAGCCTGGAATTGCAAACTTGCCACAAGATATGTACTACTCAGACCCTAAGAAACTAAGGAAGATATCAATAAAGCTATGCTGATTCCACCCTGAAGCACATCAAAATTCAACAGGACCCTAAAATAACATCAGGGACAGGAACAGAAGCCAAACGGAGCCTTGGTGAGACCTTGCACCTGGCTCCTTGCATGGAGCCCCTGTGGGGATGTCCCCCTCCCTCCTGCTTTTCATTTCCCAAGTTCCATTCCCTCAACCCCCTCTTTAAAAAGCCCACAGTATACCTGAGTCTTTGGGATGGCCTTAGTCTGGCCTTTCTCCTTCAGGTTTACTGGAGAGATGGGTTAACCCAACATCTCTCCTCAGGTCACTGGTGTTCCTGAGTAAAAGCTGACTTCCTATTCTTCCAGCATTAGACTTTTGAGTTGTTTTTTGACAGGTTGGGGGCGGGGAGGAGGCAGCCAGACTTGGGTTCAGTAACAAGATTTTGGTGAGCCCAACTAAGCCAGGAGCTGAATACCCTGGGGTAGCAGATTTTGGCAAGCCTCAGCCAGGAGGTGAATGCCATGGGTTCTGTAACAGATTTTTGGTGAGCCAAGCCAGGGTTTTTGTTTGGGGCAGGCAGCCGGACTTGGGTTCAGTAACAGCTCCTGCTGACATCCAGCCCTAGAGATCCTTTTTATCTTTTTCTTTCTAGTGTTCTCAGGAGCTGACTCCTGTCCCCTTTTCCAATGTAAATGTGTTCAAGTTTGATTTCTAAGAAAGACTGACAATCAACAACTTCTAATTTTCCCCAGGCAATAGTTCCAGAGGCAAGGAAACATCAAAGGCCTGAGTTCAGTCTTGAAATGAGGAAAATAGGATTACATAGGGGACAAAAACACAAGTTGATTTTTAAATAAAGTGTCCTGCCATACCTATTATACCAGTGTTCTGCACGTTTTGGTCAACCAAACACCCACCATTCATTCTAGAAGACCCACCATCAGGCTGTGCACAGGGACTGCTGGCTTTCCAGAAGGCTCTCCACCACCTGATCCCTCCTGTGCAGCCCTTATACCTGCTACTTATAAAATGCTGTTTCTCTTAGAACCTGTCATGCTTTTGTGTCTCAGTAGTTACATGCTTATTAAGTTTACTGTGTGTTCTGTTAGATGGAAAAATCTTGGAGAAGAGATGCAATCCTTCCTTCCTTCCTTCCTTCCTTCCTTCCTTCCTTCCTTCCTTCCTTCCTTCCACAAAAATTTATTGAGCACCTACTACATGCCGGAGACTGTGCTAAGTGCTGACAATCTGGATGTGGAAACAACACAGTGTCCATCTTCAGGGAATTCAAGTTTGAAAAGAGATGGACAAATTTCTCGTTATTTCAAACATTTGGGCAGTTCTATCATTACAAGGGCCACTCAGCTCTTGGCTGAGGCTCCCCGAAATTGATACCAAACTCACAGGTCCGGCTGCTTGCCCCCATACGAAAGCAAACCACTCAAAAGCCAAATGTTGGTAAAAATGGAAATCAGCTTTTATTCAGGTATACCAGTGACCTGAGGAGAGATGTTAGGCCAACCTATATCTCTGGTAAATCTGAAGGAAAATGGCCAGGTTAAAGCCATCTCAAAGATTCAGGTTTATTGAGGGATTTTTAAAGAGGGGTCCAAAGGAATGGAAGCTGGGAAATGAAAAGCAGGAGGGAGGGGGACGTGAGCAGCAAGGGCTTCATGCAAGGTCTCAGGTGCAAGGTTTCTCCAAGGCTTGTCTGATTTCTGCTCCCCTCCTTGCTGTTATCTCAAGGTCCTGCTGGAGGACTGGAATCGGCATAGCTTTTTTTATGTTTTCCTTGGTTTCCTAGCATTCTGGATAATATGTGCAAGTCGGCAGCTCCAGGTTGGCTGGAAAACAACTTTACATTAATGTAAATAATGTCATCTTGATCCATAACCAAGGTTCCAAATATCAAATAACCATAGAAAAAGAGGGAACTCAGAGAAATGCATGCAAAGAAAAAAAAAAACTGTATTCTTTTAAAATCTTTTAGAGCACGTGCGGTTTTAGGTTCCAATATGGCTTCCATCCTGCTCGCTCCAACAATTTGATATGATAGCAAGTGTGTGTCATGATATTACTTAGAGGATCAGTTTCTTAGGGTCAGGTCCCTGCACTCTCACCATGAAGTAAGTGTGTAAGCAGGGTATGTGCAGCCATCCTCTAATCATGCAGAACTCTGCAAGCCAGGCGGAGGAGTCTGGATTTTGTTTTGAGAGTGGCTAGAAGGAAGCTCTTGGAGAGTTTTATGTAGTGGGTGTTGGCATATCTGCATGCTGGGCAGAGTCCCCTGCCTCCCCCTCCCAGGTAGCCTTGTGGGTGTGGAGGGGTTGTCCAGACGGGGAGAAATGAGACCTATGATTTCAGTCATATAAGAGATGTCAGGGGTCCAACTTAAGGAAGTGGCAGAAGCCTAGAAAGAGGTAGATGCATTTCAGAGGAGGTTAAATAGGTAGACATCTATCATTACTCAGGGACATTGAGGAGGAGGGAAAAGCTTATATTTCGGTTTTCCAACACAGCAGGCAGAGGCATTGCTAGTTACACTGTCGCCCAGCATCTCCTACTTCTTTTTTGCAATAGAATCACACTTTAAAACACACACACACACACACACACACACACACACACACACACACACACAGTAGCTGGAGAGGCAGCAGCCACCTTGGGGGGCAAGCCCAGCATGAGAAAGGTGGGTGAAAAGATAGATCTTTGATCTAGAAAGGCATTCTCCAACAGTGGAATCAATGCCAGTGGTGTCTTATCTTGGGATCTTGTTTTGTAGAAGAAAATACACAACAGTACTCAGCCCTATTTTTTTAGGGTACTGTATTGAGGTTTTTTGTTACTTGCAACCCAAGTATAACCCTAACTGACACTGGGTGAATTGTGGAAATCTCCAAAATATGGCATCTCCCAGGAAGGAGGAGAAGAGATGAGCACTGTTTGTGTATATCACATTTCAGTATTTTGTGGAACCTTCAGCTGTAGCTCATCCTAGTTACCAATCCTGCAAAACAAACCACCCAAAAAGTAGAGGCATAAGACAGGTATTTCATTATGGTCATGAATTCTGGAGAATTTGGGTGGAACTCAGCAGGGATAGCTAGTCTCTGCTCCACCATGTCTGGTAATACTTGAAGCTGAGGGTAACTGGACTCCTCTAGAGGCTTCTCCACTCACGTGTCTAGGATCAGGGATGGGCTGACTTAAAGGCTGGACTCCACAGGGACTGCTCCCTAGAGCACATCTGTTCGGCTTGGGCTTCTTGCAGCTTGGGGACTAGATTGTGAGAGGGCATGTCCCAGGAGGACCAGGTGGAAGGCACATGCCTCTTATGACCTAGCTCCAGAAGTGACGTAGCAGCACTTCCTAGCACTCTATTCCTCTCAATGGGAGGAGTAAGAAAGAGTTTGCAGTCATGTTTTAGAAAGCCACATGGCCACAGGCAGCTGCATTTGCAGTACTGGAGAGCCAGACCGGTTCCCAGCCAGTATGGTGGTGGAAGCCAGGTGTGGTTAAGACCGCCTGGGGATATTATGGAAAATGAAAAGAAGGCCAAGGACAAAGCCCTGAGGACATGGTGATTCTCCATAAAGGCTTATGGCATAAATAACACATTCAAGAACATGACTCTGTATAGGTAACCCCTTGGGTCAGCAGTTCTTCAATCTGGTCTAAGCAGGAAAAGGATCTCAGCTGACTCAAGCCTCCAGTTACCTCCTGGAGTCAGACAAGGAACACTTAGAGTCCTGTTTCTCACACTTCAATGTGCACAAGAATGAATTCAGGAGGCTTGCTCTAAACATAACCCTGGCCCTCTCCCAGAGATTCTGATTCAGTAGATGTTGTGGTCTGAACATTTGTGTCCTCCTCCCCAGAATTTATGTGTTCAAACCTAATCCCCAGTGCATTCGTATAAAGACGTGGGTCCTACAGGAGGTAATTAGGTCATGAGGGCAGAATGGGATTACTTCCCTTATAAAACAGACTTAAGGGAGCTCATTTGTCCCTTCTGCTGTGTGGGGACACAGCTAGAAGGTGCCGTCTATGAAGCAGAGAGCAGGCTCTCACTGGACAAGGAATCTGCTGGCACCTTGATCCTAGACTTCCCAGGCTCCGGTACTGTGAGCAATACATTTCTGTTTATGAATTATCCAGTCTAAGTTGTTTTTCTATAGTAACTCAAACAGACTAAGACAGTAGACATACAGTGGGGTCCAGGAATCTGCTTTTTTAACACAAGTCCCTCCTGTAATATGGCTGCAGGGGCTGAGCCGACTACACTTAGATACAGTACGGTACACAGCCACTCATGCATAAATCCCAAGGAGTCAATGCAGTCTTTTTGCTAAGATGTCCCGACTTCAAGTCCCAGCTCTGCTACTTTGCACCTGACTTCTGACAGTTTCTCTCTCTGATGTCAGTTTTCTCATCTGTACAGTTAGGAGGTTGAGTTAGAGCAGTGTTTTCTATCTATGCACTATGGAACTTGAGGGGTTCCACATTGCACATCTGTCTTCATCAACCAATTTAGCAAATATTCATTGAATGTCTGCTATCTGCCAGTCCCTGGGCTAGATGTTGGGTATAAAGGGTGTACAAGATAGGCACATCTGCCCTCAGAGGGCAGATGTTCTAGGAAGGGAGGCAGGCCAGGAATTACAGAATCAGTGATTAGTCATCATTATGAAAGATGCTTCAAAGGAGAAGCACAGGGTGCCATGAGGAGGGATAACAGAGTACACCGATGGCTTAGTCCTTTCCTGCTGTTATAACAAAAATACCTTAGACTGGGTAACTTATAAACAATAGAGATCTATTTCTCACAGTTCTAGAGACTGGGGAGTCTAAGATCAAGGTGCCAGCAGACTCGGTGTCTGGTAAGGCCTGCTCTCTGCTTCAGAAATGGTGCCGTCCAGATGTTATCACGTGGTAGAAAGGGCAAAGGGAAGAATTCACTCCTTCAAGTCCTTTTTTATTTTTTTTTATTTTTTTTTTTGTCTTTTTTTGTCTTTTTTCCGTGTCCGGCAACGGATCGCAACCCTCAGTGTTGCCCCCGTACTGGACCGGGGACCGGCAACGGGATCGCAAGCCTCGGTGTTGCTCCCGCGCCTCGCTCAGCCAGTGAGCGGGAGCCGGTCTGTACGTGGGATCCGAACCCTCGGACGGGAGCGCCGCCGCGCTTCCCAAGCGGCGCACTATCCAGTGCGCCACCGGGCCGGCCCTCAAGTCCTTTTATAAGGCCACTAATCCTATCCTTGAGGGTGGAGCCCTCATGGCCTATTCTGGGCAACTCCCAGGAGCCCCACCCTCCAATACCATCACCTTAGGCTTTAAGTTCCATATGACTTTTGGAGGGACTCTCACATTCCAGCGTTAGCAGTGGACAAATGTCTACTTGTGCATGTGCTTCTGCTTGGGTTGCCATTTGCACAGACTGTTCTCAGGGTGGAAAGAAACCACTGGGTTAGGTGATCTCAAGGGTCATTGCAAGTTGAAACCATATGTTCTATGATGTCCTTCTATGACTTTACCTCTGAGTCAAGTCACCTGGGCAGAATGCAGTTACTAGATTTGAAATCTGTCTTAGTCCCCAAGGTTAGCACCTTCATTCTTGCAAATAAAGGGCTCTATAGGGATCAAAAATATTTTATGTCATGGTTTGATGATATCTAAACACCAGGACCTAAACCTGGGAAACTGAGTGAGAGATCAGACACAGAGGACTGAAACGCAGCCCTGTTTGATGCAGGAAGCAGCAGAGCAGAGAGACTTGGGGTGGGGGCCCTGGGCGTTTGTTCGTGTGCTTGAGCAGAGCATCAGATCTGTTGGGCTAGTGATTTACATTTCCGAGTCTTCAGGTTTTCATCTGCAGAATGGGCATCATGGTACTTGCCTTTCAGAGTCGTTTTCAGGAGAAAGATTGTATATAAAAAATTACTAGCTTGATGGCAGATACTTAGTAAGCATTCACTAAGTAATGGCTATTATTAATTTAAGTATCTTTCCTATGCATATTATACTTGTCAACATATCTGCAAATGTTTTATAAATGAGAATGGAAAATTACATAGTGTGGGAGTTGCCAGATATCAGATCTCTGCTGGGCCATCTGAATCTCTCTGGGGAAGGAAGCCCTGCAATTCTTTTTTACAACATGTGCTCATGGTGGTGGCCTAAACATTTTGGGTTTGCCCCCCACCACTCTTTTTTTCTCTTTTGCAAAGGAGGGCAAGTTATTTTTTCCTAGTTGAAATCAAACTTAAATATACAAATTTGGAATATAAAACTTCCGTGTTTAAAAAGAATAAAGATGACATACGTATATGTTGTTGAAAAATAAAAAATAGGCTCAGAAATAATTTCTCTGTATTTTTTGCAGTTTAATAGGTTGCTCTTTAAGACTGAACTTGAAATCCTTTCTTTCTTTCTTTTTTTCCTTTTTGATAGTTAAAACTATACAGAGAATGCACAAATGAGGGAGTACTATCACTTAGTGGTTTGTGGAGTGGAGCTGCCTGTGTGAACTTGGGCAAGATGTTTAGCCTCAGCTTACTTGTCTCTAAAATGGGGATCATGATAGGATAAATGTCCTAGGACTGTTGTAAAGGTTAAATAATGGGCCATGCATACAGTAAGTGTTCAGTAAGTTAACTATTGTTATTTTTATGTGTATTGATTTACCAAATATTTTGGTGTTGACTTACATATTTTGAACTGAAAACTCATATAAAAAATAAATTAAAATTAGTTTCTTGCATTTAATGATTCTGGAGGCATCTAAATCTACCTTGAAATTGTGTTGGGAGTTATGCCTCAGTTTTAGGAGATGTGACATCTTGCCACTAATTTTTGGTGTCAATTAGATAAAACCATTTACGTCATTAGGGTGCTTTAGGACTATATTCTATTCTATTCTCCCCAGACATGGGGAGAAGGCCAAATTATATAAAGCAGTAAGCCAGCTGACTGGTAAAGAATCCTGTGGGTGGTTGGGGGAAAGCATTCAGAATTTATCTATGCAAATCAGGTGATAGTGTCTGCAGCACTTAGAACTAGGTTGTATGGCAGAAAATTTAAAACAACAGTGGCTTAAACAGGTAGAAGTTGATTTCTGCCTTTTGCAAGTCCCAATAGACAAGGCTGGTGTGGCATTCTGCAGCATCAGGGACCCAGACTTTCTCCACCTTTTTGTTCCACAAGAGTGTATGATAAAGAAACATCCATCCCCAAGCTTACCTCACAGTCCAAGATGGCTGCTCCAGCTCCAGTCATCAAATCTTTATTCCAGGCATCAGAAAGAGAAAAGAGCATGCTCTTTATCTCTGAGAACATTTCCTACAGATTTCCCACACTTCTGATTAATCTTATTCCTCAGGCTACTCCCAGTTACTTAGCTGCAAGAGATGCTGGTAAACACAGTCTTTATCCTGGGAATACATGTGCTGAGGAGAATGGGTACTTGGGGATGATTAGAAGTCTGTGCTATAGGATAAAAGAAATCAGATCACTAAACTTAGATCAGGGTCAGGAGTGCAAAAACTGGTCGCATCTTGTTTCCATAGTAACTAGAAAAAAGACTGATCATGCCCAACTGTAATGAAGAAAAAATTGTTCTTGTACCTCAGTCCCTGAGTTCTGGCCAGAAATCTCAGGCTGTTAAGTCATAAGTTTAGGATGGAAACTTCTTGTGATGTTGAGTACAACTTGTTTATTTTAGTGCCAAGTGCCTTTCAACCCTGAGAAAATTTAGAATTATATATAGAAATGAGGAAGTAAATCACACAAATAATACTGTGGGGGAAATCAGCATATGTTTGGTATTTGAGTTCTATATAATTTTTAAAAAGCTTTTGACATATTAGAGACAGATCAGTCTTATCATAGCAATTTAAAATGTAACTGAGTAGTCATTTAATTTAGACTTGTAGTTTTTCACTGAGAATCTTTAAAGAAAATATTTTTTAAATTACCATGTTTGATTGTTTATAAGAACCTGAGAGTCACTCTTATAAGTAAGTTTAGTTATTGCTTCACCAGATATTTCGAGTTATTTTGCTTGTCATATCAGTTGAAACATTGGAGGAGGCTGGCCAGTTAGTTCAGCTGGTTAGTTTGCGGTGTTATAACACCAAGGTCAAGCAAGGATTCAGATCCCTATACAAGCCAGCCACCAAAAAAAAAAGAAAGAAAGAAAAAAGAAAACATAAATATTGGAGAGATTTAATGCATTGAATTGTTATCTGGACTCATTGTTTGAAGACAACTAGGTTTATTTCAACATTGAACAAAAGACCTCTTGAAAGCAATGGTTAAAATATAGTCTATGTTTAAACAGATTTGCAAGTTGAATTAAAAGACCTAAGGAAAACTGAATTTTTGTTTATTTTCACATGAGTACATTCTTTTTTTTTTTCCCCTTTTTGTCTTTTTTCGTGTCCGGCTACGGACCGCAACCCTCAGTGTTGCACCCGTACCGGACCGGGACCGGCAACGGGATCGCAACCCTCGGTGCTGCGCCCGCACCTCGCTCAGCCAGTGAGCGGGAACCGGTCTGTATGTGGGATCCGAACCCTCAGCGGGAGCGCCGCCACACTCCCAAGTGGAGCACTGTAGCAGTGTGCCACCGGGCCGGCCCCACATGAGTACATTCTTAAACTCAAACTAACTTCACCTTTATTTTTATTTATTCATATACAAAATAAGAGGTATTTGGGGATAATTTATTTTTTCCTTATTAGTGGAACTCCTATTTATTTATTTGTTGCTACAAAGTAAATTTTACAAGAAATCCACTGTTGGCCTTTGTTTTGAGAAATGATCCTCCCCAGTTGCAGGTAGTTTGGGGAGTTTGTCAGCGGAGGGACTCCCCTTCCTTGGTTATAGGGTGGCACATTTTCCATGCCAGGCCCTTCACACATGCCACTTCCTTGGAGAGATTGCTTTATTTCCTTCCACCTGGAGCACTAGCGTTTCCCTTCCTGCTTCCTGTTGGTTAGCACAGTAGTAAGAAGCACTGATTTGGAAACCAGATTTTATGTGTTCACATACCAGCTCTGATGCTTCCTAACTGTGTGACCTTAGCATTGTTACTTAACTTCTCTGACTCTCAGTTTCCTCATCTATAAAACCAGAATAAATAATAGTATTCTCTTTCTAGTGGTACTGTAAGGAGTAAGCTAATATTGTAAAACTCTTAGAATAACAACTAGCACATAGGAGGTGCTCAATAGTTAATTATTATTATTAGTTATCATTACCATTATTATTATTATTAAGACCTAGTTGCTGAGTTTTTCTTTCAAGTATGTGAATGAAACCACATTATTCCATTGAATTCCTTTTGTCCCCTTACTTTTTGACTAGGGCTAGTTTCTATCCCTCGTAAACAAGGTTTTCTGGCCATAGCAAGCCCAGTATAAAGGAAGATATCCTTGATGCAGGAAGTAAAGTCCCTGGTCTCACCTCCTTGACCTCCTTTACCATCTACACCTTAAGATCAGAGGCCACTAAGTAGAATGTTTCAAAACCGGCTAGCTTCGATTATGTTAAGGGATCCTTCCTGCTTTACATGCACCGATTTCCTCCTCCAGTTACGTCTGTGGTCTTGGGAGCGTGTGCAGAACAGTGACTTCAGACTCTGCACCAATATCCAGGGAGGAGCTACGATATTCAGAAGGCTCTTGTTAAAACAGAAAAATAAACTGAAAATTTTACAGTATATTCAACAAGGGTCAATGTAAGAAGGGTCAGAAGAGGGGGAAGAAGTGAGGAGGAGGCGGAGAAACAAGAACTACCATTACTGCTCCTACTCAGCAACAGCACCTCATCTGCATGCAACCATTCAATGTGTTCTTCTGTGGTCCCCTCTCATCTGTGGAATAAAGGTGACGAATACTCCGCACGGCACTCACAGACCTTCATGGACTGCTCTTGGCTACCTCTCCATCTCCAATCCCACTCCCACCACGCTTTATGTTCCAGCAGTGCTAGACTTCTCCTACATCCTATGTATTCCTTGTGTAATTCCTTCCCTGCCTGCCATCTAGGCCGACTGACAATATCCACTTGTCCTCAAGCCTCAGCTTCCATGTTGCCTTCCTTGAAAACAGTCCCTGTCTTCTCCAGACATGTTGTTGAATTGCTTTCCCCACAGCCATTGCACTTTGCACGCAACCCCATTTGGCACTCAGCAGATGCGACCTCCTTGAGAGCAGGGTCTTTCCATCACTTTATGCCCACTGCCAGCCTAGCCTCTGACACAGAGCTGATGTCCCTAAATATTTTCTGAGCATGGTCTTCCCTAGACCACAGTGTCTCTCTCTGACATGCTTTTCCTTCCCGTGCCTGGCTGTTAGTCTGCTATTAGTCTGGATTGGTAGTTGGTATAAATATTGGTTCAATGTCTGCATCTCTTCTTAAACAGATGCTTGATGAGGCCAGACTGTCTTCTTTTTTTACAGCTGGGTCCCTATTGCCTAACATGAGTGACTTAAGATGCCCAAATAAATATGATTTGACTAAAATAGCACATTCATCAACTTATGTATTTGCATATATCTTTGAGTGCAAGCCCACTGTGACCTTAAATGAAAAGACAATCTCAGGCAAATAGACGTACTGTCATGTTCTGCTTGCCTGAACGCAAAGGGTTGTCTGAGCTTCTCCCAGAAGCAGAGCCTGTTACTTAGAATCTGTAGATGCCAGGGTTTGGTGTCAAGATGAAATCATTCTGATATCTGAGAGCAATGAGTCTGGTCCTGTGATACCAAGGTGAAAAGAAAGCATGTCAGTGCCACTCTCTGAGGACAGTGTGACAGTGTCAAAACAAACTCACAGCGAATGCCATTAACTTGGACTGAAGGGAAATGTTAGGATGTTCTCAGAAACGAGACCCAAAGCAGGGAGATGATCTCCTGGGTGCATGGCTCTCTTCCTCAGATCCCCCACCCGTGACCTCTCAGCCTCTTCCTCCTCCAAACCTGCAGAGGAAGCCACGGCTCTGAAATTCTCCATTGGCATTCTTCTAGGAAGGGGACAAAGGAAACCATATGTATTGTTTATTCTGTGCAATCATTTATTAAAGAAATAAGAAATGCTTGATGACAATACACAAACAGCATCTTGCAAAAAATGAAATAAGCAAGCAAACAAACAAACAAACAAAAAACCTACTTACTTATCCAAAATTATTGCAGAAGTTGCCACAGCCACATGGAGTCCTGTGCTGGGCATCCACCATATGCCAGAGGTAACACACAGTCTGGCAGGCAGAGAAAGAAACAACAACAAGTGAATTCTAATCCAAATGGTGTTTTTCCTCCAGAACTGTGTTTCATTCTTTGTCCAGAAACTTTGATCATAGCAGAATATTCATCCATTCCACCTCACACATCTGTCCCAGACCATTTGGCAACTGTCATCCTTTTTATTATGTATACAATGGGTACCTGCCCATTCAATAATTTAAAAATAGCCAGGAATCCAACCAGCCCCACTGTTCACATCCTCAGCACCAAAGCTTAGCTATCTGCAGTTGTGCTTGGTCAGTGGACCCCAGAAGAGGCTGCATTGCAGAGCAGGGCTTTCAAATCCACCTGATCCAAGCTTGTGCTCTCCCCCTACAGTTCACGCTGTAACAATGGACGAGTTAATTAATTAACCTCTCTGAGCTTTCTTTTTCTCATCTATAAAATACAGAGCAACTTGCCACAACCTCACAGAGCTCTTGTGAGGACTAATTATAGCATAATTTATATAGGTCTTGAGACCATTCATATAAGATCTTAAGACCGTCTCTGAGACACAAAAGTGTCGGATTCATGTTAATTCCTGGGTTCTCCTTAGGACATCAAGGGTCAGATCTGGCCAGATACTTCAAGATTATTAATTCAAGCCTTTCATTTTATTGCTAAAGAAACTGCAGCTCAGAGGAACTCACTGACTTCCTCCGAGTCCTGCATGTAAATTCAGGGGAGAGTGTTGTTCATTTGTATGTGTAATAAACACAAAAACAATGTATCAGGCACTGTTCAAGGCATTTTGCAAATATTAACACATTTAATACTCACATAAACCCTATGATGTTTAAGGTTGTTATTATCTGCACTCTACAGATGAAGAAACTGAAGGTCAAGCTACTTCCTAATTACAGGCTCATAATTACTGGAAGAAGAATGCAAACCCAGGGAGTTGGCTCCAAAGTCTGTGCATTGAATCGCTGTCCTGGGCTCAACTCCTGTAACACCACGCTTCTTTAATATCCAACTACAGCCAATCTCTCTCTCTCTCTCTCTCTCTCTCTCTCTCTCTCTCTCTCTCTCTCTCTCTCTCTCTCTCTCTCTCTCTCTCTCTCTCTCTCTCTCTCTCTCTCTCTCTCTCTCTCTCTCTCTCTCTCTCTCTCTCTCTCTCTCTCTCTCTCTCTCTCTCTCTCTCTCTCTCTCTCTCTCTCTCTCTCTCTCTCTCTCTCTCTCTCTCTCTCTCTCTCTCTCTCTCTCTCTCTCTCTCTCTCTCTCTCTCTCTCTCTCTCTCTCTCTCTCTCTCTCTCTCTCTCTCTCTCTCTCTCTCTCTCTCTCTCTCTCTCTCTCTCTCTCTCTCTCTCTCTCTCTCTCTCTCTCTCTCTCTCTCTCTCTCTCTCTCTCTCTCTCTCTCTCTCTCTCTCTCTCTCTCTCTCTCTCTCTCTCTCTCTCTCTCTCTCTCTCTCTCTCTCTCTCTCTCTCTCTCTCTCTCTCTCTCTCTCTCTCTCTCTCTCTCTCTCTCTGTCTCTCTCTCTCTCCCGGCCTCCCTCCCCCCTCCCTCCCCCCTTTCCAATTAATAATCATGAGAGAGAAATTACTTTCTCTTAGAAAAGGCCTGCTGTCTCAGCCTGGGTTTCCCAGAAAGCAGGGGCTGATGACAAACTTACCTACTGCTACTTTACGAGAGAGAATGAGCCCAGAAAAGCTGGAGAAAGACAAGAAGGGAGGCAGGCAGAGGAAGCCAGAGAACAAATTGGAGGCTGTGTTGCTGAACTGGCTGACACCAGGTACCAAGTACCATTGATGGTTCTGTCTCCTGGGACTGTCTTCAAGTTGCTCATGAACAGACTGGTGGCCTAGAGGGAGAAGAATGTGCTCATTGGTTTGTCCCAGGGGTCATTAGCTCTCCTGCACTACCCGGGTCCTGGCGGGGCTCCAGGCATCTCACACCTCAGCAGCAACAAGAGACCCACCAAGAAGGCTGTCATGGTGGACGGCTGAGCCCATGCAGAGTGGAGGTGGAACAGCCACAGCTGCGGTGGAAACATGGCTCAGGGTGCAGAGACAGGGGAGGCTGAGGAGCCGAGGCTCCGGGCTCCAGGAGGAGGAGGGTGTGCGGTACCTTCCCCAAGTGGGGAATCCTCTTGATACCCAGGTGTGGCCAGAAGTGCCCAGTTTAATGTGTTTTCCTCATTCTAACTTCATCCTTACGCTATATGTGCTGTGTGACACGTTCCTTAATTTCTATCACTTTTCTGCTTACTAACTGTGATATTATGAAGATCAAATAAGATTGGGCAGAGAAGGGACACAGCCACAATTACACAATTAGTTAGTGGTAGAGCCAAAAGAAAATTCTAGCTTTTCCAGGGACATGAGAATACTTTTCAAGCAGCACTTCAGAGTAAGAAACTTCCTGCCAGTCAGCCGCCAACAGGAACGCTCATTGCAAACTTTACAGAGCAGTCTGTAAACAGCTGTTCAGCCCCTCTCATCCCTGCCGTGCATCTGGAAGCATAAAGTCATGGTGGGTGGAGAAAGGGGGTTCTCCTTTGTTCCCTAATATCTAGGTGTCAAAAAGAGTTTTATACTCAGTTTATAAACAAACGTCCCTACTTCAAGGTGGCATCAGTAGAGGACGAATACACCCCTACTTTGTCTTATCGTGAAACAGGTTAACTAAGCATTTAAGAGACTCGATAATCTTGATAGAATATAAAATAAAAATAATTATCATTTATTAAGCACCTCTTAGGTACCAGAGACTGTGCTAGGTGTATATCCATGATTAATGTTTTTTGTGCATTTCTTATATTCCAAGTACTGCTCAATGCTGGGCAACCCATACAACCCATTCAACCCTCTCTACAGCCCTGGGACAGAGGTACCACTGTGAATATCTCTATTTCATGCATGAGGAAAATGAAGCTCAGAGAAGTTCAGTAGCTTGCATCACATTGCACAGCTGATGTGAGGTGGAGCTGGGATTACAGATCAGGCATCTGGTTCTACAGTTCATGCCCTAGATTTCTATTCATTGCTCTTTAAGACTCACCATAACCCAAATTTGGCCCCTGTATTTCCAAGTTGCAAGCTTGCCTGCAGGATAAAGTGCAAACTCTTGAAGGATGCACTGCCCAGCCAGGCTTCCCATCGCCACCAACCCCTTTCTCTCCTATGCAGCCTCTGCCTGCACCAGAAAAGTTGCAGTCTAAACCCTGAATCTGCTACATGCTAGCTCTATGACCTTGAGTGAGTCATCTGCACTTCTCTGACCCTCCATGTTTTTATCCGCAAAAGGAGAAAAACCCCTTCCTTTACAAGGGTCTTGTCAGAACAAGTAGGCAGTGTGAGGATAGCACCTAACTCAGTGCTAGGAACACAGAGTTCAGTCAATGCCCCATTTTCTTCCATTTCCTCTTCTGAACTTCTGAACCTCAACTGAAATTAGTTTACAACTTATCTGCCTGTCTTCCAAATGCCCCCAGCCAAGATGCTTTCCTGCACTTTGCACATGTCTAGGGAGTGAGCACACTGTGCTATACTTACCAGGTCATGCATCTGTCCTTTTCTAGATTTATTTGAGAGAAAAGCTTCTATTTTACCTCGGTAAGTGCCCCAGAGCCTAGCACAGTTTTCAACACAGAAAGAAACTTTATAGATTAATGTCCGTTGAGTAAAGAAGGAAATAACTAAATACTTCTACAACACGGATGTTTCCTGGTCTGTAATTGGACCTCAGTAATTACTCGGTGACTTGGGATTTGACTTGGTTAGATCTGTGCATGCCTGCATTAATCTCCAGAAGAACACAGTGGAGAGGGATTGTTTTTTTAGCTTTTCTGTGCTCAGTTCAGTTCAATAAACATTTCATTAACAGCCACAATGAGCCTGAAGTGGGTACAGGCAGGGGCTGATGCTAATGAATAGTGCACAGCCCTGCCCTAATTTCTAGGCTCATTGTGCCAGTTCTTTCAAACCCCTGCACAAACTAGCCACTTGAGGAGCATTTTTAATGAATACACGTTTGCCCATGTCCTTTGCCCGGACTAACAGCTCAGCAGAAAAAGCAAACAGGCAGGCTCCAAGATATAAAGAGATTTGGGATGTTTGCCTTCTCTCTCTCTCTCTCTCTCTCTCTCTCTCACACACACACACACACACACACACACACATACACACACACACACATACACACACACACACATACACACACACACACATACACACACACACACATACACACACACACACATACACACACACACACATACACACACACACACATACACACACACACACATACACACACACACACATACACACACACACACATACACACACACACACACACACACACACACACACACACACACACACACACACACACAGAGTAATTTTCCAGGTTTAAGAGTGAGCAATCTCATTTCAAGCAGCATGGAAACAGTGGGCCCGCCTCCTTCTTCCAGCTAGGGATTTTAAATAGTTTTATAATTGCTTAATCATGACTTAATTATGCTTGCAATGAAAGATTTCACACCAAGCAGGAAGAACGAGCCCTGTGCATCCTTCCACGTGCTCTGACTGCTCTAGGACTGAAGTAGCCAGCACGGGAGCAGTGGGGAATACGAGCACTCTCTGGATGGAGTCCACCCCACTGTCCCAACAGCTGGCCTGCTGTTGAATTCACAGGCAGCCAGTGGTGTCCACATCAATTAGCATGATGAGGAGGAGCAACAGGATACTGGGGGGAGGCCATGGAGGCTGACGTGCCCCTACCTCCATTGTGACCAGTGGTTGACAGATGGTCCCATGCAATATAATTTTACTAGAATCACTTTCATGTGAAGAAGTGGAGTTTCCAGGAGACTGTCTGAGTTTGCACAGACAAGTGGCAGAGCTGAGCTCCTTTGTCCATAAACCTGTTGATCGTTCCACACGGGAGTGCAGTGAGGGTGGAATCAGACGATGCATGAATATGGCCTGTGGTAGAAAGGCACACGGCCGTGACCTTTCCCCTTTGTATCTGGTATGACTTCTATAGCATACTCAGATCTTACCGTAAGCTCAGTGAGTTCTTACACGTGTATGCAGGTGTGTACAAAAATGTCACCTTGATCACGTTATATGACATTCCCAACACCCCAGCCTGCTCCCGTCTAGGACTTCTTAATGTAAGTGTCTCTCTCTTTCTTCCCCTTTTCCCTTCTCCCAATGTACAATACCCCCTTCCATCCACTCTCTTTTCTTCTAGCTCATAACTTGCAGGGACACAGAAGACCTTAAGATGCAGCACTACATTGGGAAATAGAAGTTAACTGGAAAATTACCCCAATGGATTGCTGCTCTTGCTGCTATTATTGTTTTCACTGGGCATGTGCTGAATACAGTCATAAATAATATAATGGCTGTTTACAAAGACCTTAAGAACTTCCCTACTCCGGGGAATTTTAATTTCTAGGACGTCATAAAGACATGGCATCAACCTGTGGCCCAGTCACAGTTTGTGAAGCTGGGGAAAGAGTCTTGGACCCAGCCCTCCTTGTCCTATTTCTTGTACTTCTAGAAATACCTTTGGCAGCTACGTGACTTGGAGGGAAGACCTCCATGAGGGAGGGTTGGTTCTACCTCCTTTCTAACTCCGAGTTGTGCCACTAACAAGGTGTGGCCTTGGGCAAATCGGAAAACACAGGGAGCACTATTTGTCTTGCCTTTCTCTGTGCTTTAAAGATGGAAATTCCCCAGACCCGTCAGGCCTGGTTCCCTCCCAATCTCAGGCAGAGAACTGGGGCATTGCTGGCTTATATACAGTCTCTATTTATTCAGGGAAAAGGTGCACCTGCTTAGTGGGGCCAGCCCCACAGGTGCACAGCTCGGGAAGCAGGTGGCCCTTTTTGGAGAAGAAAAGTCCCACTTGTTTTGAGCAGGTGTACTACTGCACTAGGCACACCATTTGGCCAGAAGAGAGTGGGCTCAATTTCACCCTTTACTTGTCTTCCCATTTGTGCAGTGCACAACCTACAGAACCGTTTGTAACAACCCTGCACAAAGTCAGCTGTTGCTCCAATACATTTGCATTTTTTTGAATCCTTGCTCTGACTGTGCCACTTTAAGATACAGATCAAATGGAACCTTGCTGGTAAGTCTTTTCGATTGTGCCTGACCAGTTTGTTAAAGAGTCTAGCTATCTGCTGGCTCCTGCAACTTGCTTGATGCGTGCACAAACCTCTACCACACTGCTCTGGAGTCCTGTGCCTTGCTTCTCCTCCTCATCTCATGAGCTTTTGGGGATAGAGAATGGATCTGCTGCCTCTTTGTGTTTTATTCTGTACCCAGCACAGTGTCAGTCTTTCGGTCATGCTCAGAAAATATTAGTGAAAGTAAGGAAAGAAGAGAGGGACGGAGGGAGGGAGGGAGGAAAGGAGACACCAGTGGAGCTGCTGGTGGGTCTTTCCCTTCCCTGCTCTCTCAGCCCCATGTTGCCTATGCTCCCTCTGTTGCACTAGAACTGCAGCTTGCTGTGCACAGACCTGATCTCTGCACCTGCTTTCCATGCACTAGCCTGACCTTGTGAGGCATGTGATAGGAAAGCGTCTTTGCATTCTCCTAGCACCTGGCACCATACCTAGCATGTGGTGGGGCCCCACCACTGACAACTGAATTGAGATCAATCAAGTTGAGAAATAATGAACAAGGCGCACTCCACATTCCCCACTTGCCTTCCCCTAACATCCCACCAAGGTACTGTCCTGGCACAGTATGACGGCACCCCTGGTGGCAGCCACCGCCCTGGTCTCTCCTGGCCCTTTGCTCCTGTGCTGACCCAGACCATTTTCACTCCTGACCCACCTGACTTTAACCTCCCTGATGAGACCACAGGTTTGGATCTCCCTCCATGTGTAGAGTTTGGCATGTGTGAGTTTTCCTCTTTTGGCTCTGGCACTTTGTCAAATCAATTCAGAAGACCCACTATAAATTAATTTGTTTAGAGGAGTTGTACTCAATCCAGGCTCAGCCAGTCCTCAGTTTTGTTGTTTTATGCTTTCTAAGGCTCAGTTTCCTCATCTGTAAAATGGGACAATGATTGCTATCTTGCTGGGTTATTGTGAAGACTAAATAAGGTTATCCATGAAGACTACCTGACATGTGTGCATGCGATTTGGGTGGGCTGTTCTTATGATTTTTCCCTAATCCAGCATGAGTTCTCTGGAATGGAAAGACAGTATTTTAGGCTTTGTTGATTACATAAGGTGTCTGTCATACACACACACACACATACATATATATTCTTTAAAAATGTAAAATACTAAGTTCATGGGCCATTATATACATATTTAATGGAGGATTTGTTTGGCAGGCTGCTATTTACTAGCCACTGCATTTTTCATATATTAAGAAATTGTGTTAAGTATCTGAAGGAGTCATTGCATTTTTATTCTTTCACTTATTCTTTATTGAATTCATGCAGGAAAAGATACTAAAGCATCTTTTGTGTGTGTGTTTTTTAACAATCAAAAGTTTCATAACATTTGTGGACTCTATCCCTCAATTATGTACTCTGTATCAAAATACAAGCTCCCTTTTCCTGAGCATCTGTATGTGTCAGTCAGCTCAAGCTGCTATAACAAAACAACCACAGACTGGGTGGCTTAAGCAGCAAACATTTGTTTCTCGCAGTTCTGCAGGCTGGAAGTCCAAGATCAAGGCACGGGCAGATTCAGTGTTGGGTGAGAGCTCACTTCCTGGTTTACAGATGGCCACCTTCTCTCTGTGTCCACACAAGGTTGAAGGAGTGGGGAAGCTCTCTGGGATCTTTTCTTACAAAGGCACAAATCCATCGTTGAGGATTTCACCCCAATGACCTAATCATCTCCCAAAGGCCCCACCTCCTAATACCACAACCTTATTGGGTGAGGATTTCAACATGCAATTTTGGTGAGACATATAAACATTTGATCCATAACTGTCAGTCATCGTACCCAGTATTTTACCTACATTATCTAATTTAACTCCCAGAGGTCAGCATCAGTGTCCTCATGATGAGACCAGGGAGGCTCAGAGAGTGGGTAAGCATTTATCCAATGCCACTTAGCTTATAAGAGGCAGAGCTGGATCCCATGCTCGGTCCTGATCCACCAGCTACTCCACACTATTCCCCATCAAAGAGATGGGAGGAAGAGTCTGCTCAGTATTGCCTGCGTGGATTCTGTGTAGATTCTGAGCATCTTCTCTGCTAGGATTCTCTAACCCGGCAAAGTTGGGAAAGTGTCTGAAAAGAACCTTCATCAAGTCCAGAAAATCCTCAAAGAATGGAAGGCAGCAAAGACTAAGCCACTGCTGAATCTCAAAGTTGCCTAGAGAATCGGAGGTGCACATAGCTGTCATCTCAGTGGGAGAAGGGCAGGGAGCCAAGGCCACTGCAGGGGCAGAGAGGACTCTGGAGGAGAAGCCATTTGGGTTGTTGCATAAGCTTCCACATGGACGAGGGTCCAGATAAGTCAGGAATTCAAATAAACCAGTGACGGCAGAAAGAAAAGGAGGGGTTTTGCATAATATATGTCAGAATGATAACTAAATAAATACCCCACCAGAAATGAAATATTGATTTCATTGGGAGAGCAGAACATTTTGTCTTGCCAAGGGTGCTGAGATCAGCCTTTGGCCAATAAACAAAGCAGTTTATGAACTTTCCCCTTCGGATGACATTTTGAAGTTTGGAGAGGTCTGTTGTTGAATCAGGATGCTGAGCCCAATTATGACGATTACTATTATTATTATCTTTATTTCTAATGGTAAAAATTCTCTTGAAAGTCTGAAATAATACCCCATAGAATGTTTCCCAAACTGTCATGTGCATGCAGACACTCAAGGGACTTGTTAAAACATACTTTCTCATTCGGTTGTTCTGGCTTGCTCCTTAATTCTGTATTTCTAACCAGTTCCCAGGGCATGCAAAGCTGCTGGTCCACAAACCACACTTTGAACAGCCAGGCTCTCCAGACCACATCCTATGCAAATTGCCGCTGCCTTAAATGATCTCTAACATTCACTCAGGCCGCTATGGATTTATCTCTAACTATGTTGTAGCAGAAAGAGCCCAGAGCTATGGGTCAGAATACAGGAGTCCAAATCTTACTCTGTCCTTTGTCTGTAATGAGGTCTTTGGCCAATTATTTCAGCTCTCAGTTTCCTCACTTGTAGAAAAAATAAATACTATTCCACAGAGTGCTGGGAGGATTAAATGAGATCATGTGTGTGGCAGGTGCTCGAGATGTGTTCTTTGTGCATGTATCTGGGTCTGCAAGCTCTCAAAGGCAAGCTCTCACTTCACAGCCTCCAAGGAAGCTCCTGAAGGCCAGAGGCCAAGGTTGTCCCAGTTCATTATTTCTCCCAGACGGAGCATTTAGTCTGTGCTTGAGAATTTAGGAAAGCAGTTTCTTTGCCAGCATGTTTTCATCCCTTTCTCAGCCCAGAATGTTTCTCTACTTCTTCCTCTCTTTGTCCCTTCCTTCCTCTCCCTTGCTGTCACCAGTGCCCCACATGCTTGCCCCTAGTTCCCTGCCCCCAAGATTCATCTGCAAGTTTGCCCTCCTGTCAGGGCAGTGCCTTTCCAAGCCTCTCCTGGGCAGCCCCCTTGAAGCATCTAGAGCAGGGACCACTCCCTGCCTCCCAGCAGAGAGGGAAGAAATAGCTGCAGGAGCTCCCATCCCTCACCTGGGACTGTCTGTTTGCACCACTTCTGGCACAGAAGCCCCCAAACCCTCATGACCCACTGCTTGGCTCTGGTCATTGCACATCAGGTGCAGGCTACTCTCATTGCCCCTCCAGTGGCTGCTGAGTTACACCAGGAGTGACCTCAGCTGCTGCCACAGGTCCAGGATTTAAATGTCAGCCATGAGGACCCTAAAGGCATGAGTAACAAAGAAAATGTGGATACATTGGACTTCACCAAAATGAAAAACTTCTGTGTATCAAAAGACATTATCAAGAAAGTGAAAGATAACCTCCAGAATGGGGGGAAATATTTGCAAATCATCTATCTGTAACAGTCTGCTATCCCAAATGTATATAAAAACTCTTACTATTCAATAACAAGAAGACAAACAACCAAATGGCAAATGGACAAAGGACTTGAATAGATGTTTCTCCAAAAAGGGTATACAAATGGCCAATAAGCACGTGAAAAGATGCTCAACATTGCTGGACGTTAGAGAAATGAAAATGAAAACCCACGATAAGACACCACTAAGATGAACAGATATATCGAAGTAGCTAATGTTGGCATGAATGTGGGGAAAGTGAAACTCTCCAACACTGCTGGTGGGATTGTAAAATGGTGCAGCCACTGTGCAAAACAGTCTGGCGGATTCTCAAAAGTTGAATATAGAATTATGATATGACCCAGCAAATCCACTTTTAGGTATATACTCAAAATAGTTGAAAACGGGTACTAAAGCAAATTCTTATATGCCAACGTTCATGGAAGCACTATTCCTAATAACCAAAAGATGGAAACAACCCAAATGTCCATCCGTGGATGAAAGGATAAGCACACGGTGGTATACACATGCAATGGAGCATTATTCAGCCATAGAACGTAATGAAGTTCTGATGCCTGCTGCAATATAAATGAACCTCAAAAACGTGCTAAGTGAGAGAAGCCAGATACAAAATGTCATATGTTATAAAATTCCATTTATATGAAATACATAGAACAAGTAAATCCATCGAGACAGAACACAGACTGGTGGTGGCCAGGCACTGTAGGAGGACGAAATAGGCAGCAACCACCTAATGGGTAAGAGGCCTTATTTTGGAGGTAATGAAGATGATTTGGAACTAGATAGAGGTGGCAGTTGTACAAGACTGTGAATGCACTAAATGCCATTGAACTGTACATTTTCAAATGGTTAAACTTATGTCACGTAATTTTGACTCAATGGGAAAAAAGCATCAGAAGAACTAAAGATACCAATAAACATTCTTTTTTCATTAAAAATCCTGACAGCGTCTAACTGTGTGACTTTGGGCAAGTCCCTTGATTCTTCCGAGCTGTGTTGCTTGTTCTGTAAAATGGACACCATCTTTCCCTGCCTCACTGAACTGCTGTGACAATTAGATAAGAAAGCTTCTGATATCAGACCCTCCAAGGACATTTTTAATAAAATAAAAAGATGTCGAATGCTTACTACATGTCAGTTAGAAATCAACCTCACTCACTTTTTTCCCCTATCCATTCTTTTAAAATCTGTTTTACTCACTGTTCCACATATATTGTCATTAATTACACCTTCCCTGACACTTGTCCTTTACATATTCATCCTCAACTGTAAATCTTAGTTTCTTATCATAAATCCCAGAAAGGGAGAAATAATATCCGTCCAGGCTTCTCGGTGCCTGACCCAGCACCAACCACATAATAACAATGGCAGCTGCCATTATGGGATCTTGCAGCATGCTGCATCCTAGAGTAAGCACTTTATCCGCACTGTATTTTATTAAATTTACTACACCATGCTCAGTTCACAGATGAGAAGACAAGTTCAGAAGGTGAGTGGTTTCCCCAAGGTCACAGAGCTGGCAGGTGATTGAGCCGAGATATGACTAAAGTCTGTCTGACTCCAGAGAGTTTAATTCCTAGATTACATCATATGATTTTTTAAAAAGTCTTTCTGGATTGAGTTTAATTTGTTTCCATGATCAGATATGAGCTTTGAGAGGATCTTGGCAGGAAGAAAAGGCAGGGAGATGACATGAAAAGGCACTGGTCTGACGAAATGCAGAGTCTCATTCAAGTTGGCCATTTTTCTCCTTGGGCCTCAGTTTTCTTATCTGTTCAATAGAAGAGCTGGATTGATCCCTGCATTGCTGTAATGGTTTGAGTACCTAAAAGAGACTCATTACCTTACACTGAGAATTTCAAGCTTCCTTGATTTTGGTGTCGGGGGAGGTGCCTCAATTTTTTTCAGGGGGAAACCATAGAGAGTCATTTCACTACTGAGAAACGGCCCCACTCCCATGCAGTCACCTAACTGGTTGTCAGACAAGAATTAGGACAAGACCCTCCCATCTCACAGTGGTGGGGGCTTCACAGTGTGCTCGCCTCTGTGCTCCATGCTGTGCGGCTGCAGTAGGTATGGTGGGCTCTCTTGTGAACTGCCCAGGACCCATTCAGGGGAGGCTCATCCCTCAGCTGCAGAGAGTGTTGGTGGCTATGAGCTCTCAGCTGAATCCCTCCCCAGGAATTTCCCTTTGTCAAAGGAAGCTTCCTCCCCCAGGGTCACTCCCTGTGCCCAGGCTGCCTGCATCCAATGGCTGGTCTGTGTGGAGCACAAAGCCAGGCCTTCTGGTCCCAACATGGCTCAATTCTACAGGACGATTCATCCCCAGAGCTCCCTGAGTGGTCAGCGGAGGCCTCTATTGTGACTGTATCACAGTCCAGCTCTCCCTCTGCCCAATGCTGCTTTGATGGGTGAGTGCCACTCCCTAATTCACCTCCTGAACCCAAATCCCTTCTCCAGGTTTGTTTCCTGGGGAACCTGAGCTAGGGCAGTGGTGTTATGATTCTTTCTGTTTTGTAGATGCAGAAACAGAGGCCAGATAGTGATGGGACTTGTCTCAAGTCACACTGCTTGTGAGTCTTCTGTCCCTGAGGGACAGGCCTACCTCCCTAGTTTAGGAGGAAGATGGGTGCTGAGGTCCAAATACCCCACCCTGATGATGTGACAGCCCCTACCTCTGGTGCTAGCAATGGCTTCCTTACAATGCATTAACATTGTCAGTTGATGGGACTGTCTCCCTCAACTGTGAGCACAGGGACTGTGTTTTGTTCTCTCTAACCCGTGTCTCAGTACATGCAGGTCAACATCCCAATACCTTCACATTTCATGAGGGCTGCCCAGGACCCGGTTCCTGGCCCCTCCTGAGCCTCTTCTCCGGGCTTTCCCCAGCCTTCGTCCCTGCCCTCCACATTTCCACTACACTGAGTGGCTTTCACTGATGCGTTCCCCCAGCATGTATCTGCTCCTTCTCAGTCACTGACCTCAGTGCAGAGGGGACACCCATGGATAAGAAGACCTGGATATTGTCCCAGAGCCACTCAATGCAAAGGCAGAGGCAGACACACTAGCAATGACCCCAACATGACAGTGGCTTCCATAGTTCAGCAGGCATGGAGTGCCGGGAAACCATGGAGGGGACAACTTGCCCCATGTCGAGAGTTATTCCTGCCCTCACGGAACTTATGTTCCAGTGGTGGAGCCCACCCATGAACATGTAGGTCAAATCAAACAATCAGAAAATACGCTAAAGGGCAGGTAGGGAAGGAAGGTGGTGCTCAGATGTGATATCTGGCCCCAGAGCCTCTGCACGTTCTATTCCTTCCACTTGTAAGCCTCTTCAACCTTGACTGGTGAACTCCTACTGACTTCTCAAGACCCAGTCAAAGTCATCTCCTATGTTGCTCCCACTTCTGAACCTCCAGGAAGTACCTACCTCTCCTTTCTGGGTGGTCCCTACATCTTGTTTAAACACGTCTCTATTAGAGGCCTGATCACGGAGTGTTGCATTTGCCTCTTTCATTCTCTGTGAAGTTCTCCAAGGGAGACTGACCCTCTTTGTTTTCCAAGCACCAATGTAGGTCCTAGTCCAGGTGTTACCCATGGGCAAAATCTGGCCTTCCACCTGTTTTTATAAATAAAGCCTCACTGGAGCATACACACACCGGTTTCATCTATGGCTGCTTTCATGCTACAACAGCAAATTTCAGTAGTTATAAGAAAGACCCTCTGGTTCATAAAGCCTAAAATATTTATTATCTGGTCCTTTATAAAAATAGTTTGCCAACCCCTACTCTGTACATTGTAAATGTTAAATCGATACTCACTCAAATAAACAAAAAGAAATGAATGAAGGAATGACAGAGACTGTTTCTGAAACAAATCAGCACTTTCAAGGGAAGAAATAGAGTTGGTTATGCAGTGGTCAGAGATGTAGATACAATCCTGCCAACTATAGGAAAAGAAGTGCCTAATATTCTTAACTATATCCTTTTCTGTTTCTTCATCTTTGATTCTGCCTTATTGAAGCAATAACAAGTTGCAATGGTGGGTGGTGTGATTTTAATCCATAAAGCAGATGTAGCTCGGTTTAGAATTTCTTCCAAGCTCCAATTTCTCCTTAGGCTTCAGGCTGGAAGGCTGATAGTGAGCAGGTGGTGTTAGTTGCTATTATAACTCAGTGGGGACAAAAGGAGGACACTGGCATTTCCTGAGCAAGTGCTATGTACCAGGCACATTATATACGTCATCACACATGATCTCTACAATAATCTCAGGTGGCAGAAATCATTACCTTGAATGAAAGCTGAGGCTACTGAGGCTCAGAGGAGTGAAATGACTTTTCAAACACTACACTGCTAAAATAACCCAGGTTTTCCTGAATTCAAAACTCTGCTTTTTCAATCCCATTTATAGCAACTCCCAAGATAATAAAATACCTAGGAATAAATTTAACGAAGGAGATAAAAGATCTCTACAATGAAATCCACAAAAAACCTATGATATAATTTTAAAAGAACACACTAAAATAATGGAAAGACATCCCATGTTCATGGATTGGAAGAATTAATATTTTCGAAATGACCTTATTACTAATACAGGTAATATTACCTGTATTAGTACATTTCTGTTGCTTATAACACAATATCTGAAACTAGGTTATTTTTAAAGAAAAGAAAATTTATTGATTACAGTTTCAGAGGCTGGGAAGTCCAAAGTCCAGGGAACCCAGCCAGTGAATGTCTTGGTGGTGGCAACTGTGACCCAGGAGGTTTCACATGACAGAAAATGGCAGAACAGGGAGAGCAAACTTCTCATTCACTCTCTTTTTAAAGTACTCAGAACCATGCTCACAACCACCGTGATTAATTTATTGACTACTGCATGGTCCTACAATCTAAACACCTCTTCAAGGCCCCATCTTTCAATTATCATAATGGGATTTCCCACCCTGAACTATTACAGTAGGGTTTTAAGCTTCAATGAGGTTGGGAGGGCATCCAATCTACAGCACTACCCAAAATGTTCTACAGATTTAATGTAATCCATATTAAAATACCAATGACATTCTTCAAAAAAAAATAATAATAGAAAAAACAACCCTAAAATTCATATAAAACTACAAAAGACCTGGAGTAATCAAAGTAATCCTGAGCAAGAAACACAAATCTGGAGATATTAGACTACTTCAAATATACTACAAAGCTACAATAACCAAAACACCGTGGTACTAGCATAAAAACAAACACACGGACCAATGGAACAGAATAGAGAACCCATAAATAAATCCATGCATCTACAGACAACTGATCTTTGACAAAGGTGCCAAGAACATACATTGGGGAGAACACAGCCTCTTCAGTAAATGGTGCCAAGTAAACTGAGTATCCACATGCAGAAAAATGAAACTAGACCCCTATCTCTCACCATATACCAAAATCAACCTAAAATGGATTAAAGACTTAAATGTAAGTCCTGAAACTATAAAACGACTAGAAGAAAACATACAAGAAACACTTCAAGACATTGGTCTGGGTAAAAATTTTATATAGAAAACTTCTAGGGCACAAGCAACAAAAGCAAAGATCGAGAAATGGGATTACATCAAACTAAAAAGCTTTGGCACAGCAAAGGAAACTATCAACAGAGCAAAGAGGCATTTGGCAGAGTGGGAAAAAAATACTTGAAAACTATTAATCTGACAAGGGACTAATATCCATAATATACTAAGATCTTAAACAACTGAACAGCAGATAATAATAATAATAATAATAATAACAACAACAATAATGAAGAAGAAGAAAATAAAAGAAAAATTGGGAAAATGACCTGAATAAGATTTCCCAAAAGAAGACATACAAATAAATGCTGGCAAAGATGCAGAGAAAGTGGAACTCTTATACACTGTTGGTGGGAATGTAAATTAGTACAGCAATTATGGAAAACAGTATGGAGGTTCATCAAAAAACAGATAGGGAGAGGCTGGTTAGTGGACACAAGATTACAGCTAGATAGGAAAAATAAGTTCTAGTGGTGTACAGTAGTGCTAGGTATCTATAACTAACAATAATTTAACATATGTTTTCAATTGGCTAGAAGAGAAGAGCTGAAATGCTCTAATAACAAAGTGATACATTTTTGAAATGGTAAATATACTAATTACCCTGATTAGATCATCACACACTGTATACATGTACTGAAATATAACTCTATGCCCCATAAATATGTACAATCAATACGTGTCAAGAAAGAAAGGAAGGAAGGGAAGAAGGAAGGAAGAAAAGCCTTGCTTTTTACACTGTAGTACTTCATGACTGAGCAGGTGCAGCTCTATGTGTGTGTCAAGGGGACAGAGCATGGAGAAACATCTAGAGTGGATAGTTTGGGGCACGTAGGGGACCTTCCTCATTCCCCTCCTTTCTGCTGCCAGGCTGTAATGGGCCCCTACTTCCTCGGCTCATCAGAAGGTTCCCCCTGCTCTGGTTGAGGGAGTAGGGGCAAGGGAACAAGCACAACCCCTGCTCAGTTCATTGATATTTTGGCTGAGATGCAGCCCCCACTGTTGGGTCCCACTGGTGACCATAGACTATGGAGAGCAATTTCAGCAGAAGAAATGATGTGGTACATGGGCTGAGGAGTAGGGAGGATATCCAGAAATCAGCTGGAGAGGGCTTGGCACAGAGCAGGCATTGACTTTCCCACCTGTCTATACTGTGCTGGATGCTGGCTAGGAAGCATGCTTTTGCACATTATTTAGTCATCGGTTCTTGAACTTGTTTGTGCATCAAAATCACCTGGGGAAATTTTTAAAATGTTGATGCCCAGGTCCTACCCTAGATCAATTCAACCTGAATGTCATGATTCATGAGTATTTTGTTTGACGTCAAATGTGAGTCTACTGGGCAGCTGAGCTTTGGGAACCACTGGTCTAATTAACTTTCATAAAAAATCCTCTGTGGTGGTTACTTATATCATTTGAATTGGTGGAGCCGGTAAAGTAGGTGCCCTTCCCCAATGTTTATGAGCATAATTCAATCTGTTGAGGGCCCAAATAGAACAAAAAGTGGAGGAAGGAGAAGTTTGCCCTATTTTTTTTTTTCCTGCCTCATTGCTTGAGTTGGCTCACCACACATCACCTTCTTCTACTGTTAGACTGGGATTTATACCATCAGCTCGCCTGGGTCTCAGGCCTTCAGACCTGGACTGAATTATACCACCAGCTTTCCTGGCTCTCCACCTTGCAGATGGCAGATTGTGGGATTTAGCCTTCAAAATGGTGTGAGCCAATTTCTCATAATAAATCTCCTACTATATCCTACTAGTCCTGTTTCTCTGAGGAATCCTGACTAATACACCCTCCAAGGACAGATTTTCTTCTTCTCATTGTAAGAGTTCTGCCTGGATCCAGCACTGATAGTCTTATTGCCCAGCTCACCTCTGAAGGTGGGTTTAGGACATAATGAGGACACTAGGAGACACTGACACAGTGGTCAGGGTGACTGGGGATGGTAGTGTCATGGTGGGATAAGCAGCAAGCAGATCTTACTCTGCATGGTACAGTCATGGCATGCACAAAACAGCAGGATGGGTCTGACAATCCAGATTTTATGGGATGAAATAAGGTCATGCATGTAAAGGGACTAGGATATTACCCAATAGGTAGTAACAACAATGATGATAACTACCAGCACAAGCACCACCACCACCACCACCATCACCACCATCACCACCACCATCATCATCACCACCACCACCACCATCACCACCACCACCACCATCACCACCACCACCACCATCACCACCACCACCACCATCACCACCACCACCACCATCACCACCACCACCACCATCACCACCACCACCACCATCACCACCACCACCACCATCACCACCACCACCACCATCACCACCACCACCACCATCACCACCACCACCACCATCACCACCACCACCACCATCACCACCACCACCACCATCACCACCACCACCACCATCACCACCACCACCACCATCACCACCACCACCACCATCACCACCACCACCACCATCACCACCACCACCACCATCACCACCACCACCACCATCACCACCACCACCACCATCACCACCACCACCACCATCACCACCACCACCACCATCACCACCACCACCACCATCACCACCACCACCACCATCACCACCACCACCACCATCACCACCACCACCACCATCACCACCACCACCACCATCACCACCACCACCACCATCACCACCACCACCACCATCACCACCACCACCACCA
>NW_007727537.1:144669-157753 GCF_000696425.1 Galeopterus variegatus
CACCACCATCATCATCACCACCACCACCGCCATCATCCACATCACCACCATCACCACCACCACCATCACCACCATCACCACCATCATCATCATCACCACCACCACCACCATCATCCACATCACCACCATCACCACCATCACCACCACCATCACCATCACCACCACCACCACCACCATCACCACCATCACCACCATCATCATCATCACCACCACCACCACCATCATCCACATCACCACCATCACCACCATCACCACCACCACTACCATAAGAGCAACAGCATCTAGTCTTTCTCTGCCAGGCACCTTGCTTTTCACTTTATCTAGATAACCTTATTTAATCTTTCCACCCATGCTACAAGTTCGTCACTATCAGCCTCACATTAAAGATGAAGAATAGAAGGGGCAGAGGTCTGAAGATACCACCTGGTACACTTCAGCTCTATGGACAGTGCACTGAACTCTTGCCTCCCAAGGTAGCTACCAACATGGGTCCCACGAAAGAAGCTGAGGCTGAAGGAGAGCAACCCTGGAAGGAGTCAGGATACTGCATCTCCAAGATCACTGTCTCTCCTTTCCTAGTAAAACTGTAAAAGAGAACAGAGTCTTCTGTTTCTGCAGTTCTGGAGAAAATTCTCAGTTTTTATCCAGCAAGGGACATTTTTATATGGAGGACCAAGCAGAGTCTTGAAGCAAGATGAAATGATGGAAGAAAATGAGAGGACCAAGTTGAAAGAGAATGCAGAGAGTCTGGCACGTCTCCTTAACTGGAAAGTTTTAATTCAAAAAATGTTATACCCTTTGTTCTGACAGATACCTGAATGAGAAAGCTGATGGAAGCCTCATCAGCAGATGAGAACTGAAGCAGTGGAGGAGGCTGAGGCTGTGGAGGAGCTCAGGTGTGCAGATGGGTGGATCCGGGGGACCTTTCATATGTCCCTTACCACTGTGTGACCTTGTGCCAATGTCTTGGTCTCTCTGAGCATCAGTGTCCTCCTTCTCTAAAGGAGGTGAGGATGAAGTAAGATAACAAACTTGACCCTCAGCACACAAATGGAAGTGTGTCTGATCTGAGTTCTCAGTAGTTGCTGATTAGATGTAGTTAGGAGGAAAAACAGTGAGTCTTGGAGTCATCTTCACTTGCACAGTTAAAAATTTTCTAATGTCATACTTTGGGGAACTTGTTCTGTGTTAAGCATTTTTTGGGTGTCATCTGATTGAATTCTTATAACTACTTGGACACAAACCCCGTTTGTATTGATAGCACAGCCATGATGGGCTTTGGGGGCAAGAATTATAGGTAATCTATTCCAATCACCTCATTTTATAGAGAGGGAAATAAAGCCCAGAAAAAAAAGAGGTTTCCAGAGGGTCCCCATGAGCAGGATTGGAAGTTCGGCTTTGTAAGGATTTTCTACTGGCTAAGAGCAAGAGAAAGGGAGCCAGACTGCTTGTTTCAGATCCCATCCTACCACTTCCTGGCTTTGTGACCATAGGCAGGTTACTGAACTTCTCTGTACTTTACCTTTATCACTCAATTAAAGGAGAATAAAAGTGACAAATTAATGAGGTCGTTGCAAGTTTAATCATTCCATTTATGTAACTAGAGAAAGATGCTGCAAATTCATGGGTAAGTATGGAATGCATCTATCAATCCAAGTGTATCAGACTGTACATCAATTGTATATCATGAATATATTCTTTTTAAATCAAGTAGTTAGATGTAAAGTCTTTGGAGTCAAATTAATACAGGTGCAAGTAACAGCTGTGTAATTTTGTCCAGGGATCTCCCTGTCTCTGACCTGCAGTTTCCTCAGCTGTGGACTTCCTGATTTATGGGTGGTTAAGATGAATAAAAATGAAATCTGACTGTAAAGCCCCACAGAGCTTTACAGGTTGGAAGTATCTGTTAGACCAACCGTTGTTGCAATTAAATGACTCAGCAGGAAGTCTGTGGTTTGCCAGGATGATTCTGAGGGGGGACATGTGCTTCTTTCCTGCATGCAAGGGGGTGGTGAGCAGCTCTGTCACACCAGCATCACTTTTGTTCATTCATTTGGTTTCTGTGTTTTGCATTTTTGGTTCAACACACATTTTAAAATCCACAAAACATTACAAGTATTGCTTTGCGTAGTCAACATTCTTGGACATCTGTCCTCTCCAGTGTTCTTTTACGCTCTCATTTTCATGTTTCTCCTGGAACTGTTTCCCTCTTGTCTAAAGAACACTATTTTGTGTTTCTTTCTGTTTTGGTTTGCCTGAGAATATCTTTTTGTCCTCTTCATTTTTGAAAGATATCTTTACTGCCTATATAGAATGCCACTTGTTTGTTATTTTCTTTCTGTAATTTAAGGATGTCATTCCATTGTCTTCTGACTCACATTGTTTCTGTTAAAAAGTAAGTTATCAGTCTTACTGTTATTCTTTGGAGATAATCTTTATCCACCTTTTCTCCCTCCCTTCTTTCCTCTTTCTTTCTCTCCCTTCCTTCCTTCCTTATTTCCTTACTTCTCTATTTCCCTAAATAAAAAATAAAGTATAATAAACATATAGAAAAGTGCACCTGACATAAGTGTATATAAAGCTTAATAAAATTCCACAAGCTGAACACATTCATGGAATCAGCAAAGAGATAAAGATATAGATGGTTTCAGACCCCCAGGAGCTACCCTGTCATATCACTTCTCCTAACTTCCCCCCAACATAGTTTCAACACTAACTTTCAACACCATTGCTATAGGTTAGTTTTTCCTATTTTTTTAGTACCTTTTTAAAATTAAATTATGCCAACTCTTGTGTTTTGCTTCTACCAACCAACATTATGTTTGTGAGGTTCACCCACGTACCTGAGGTTATGTGTAGTTGCAGATTCTGTATTCACAATGCCGTGTAATATTCCGTGATGTGAAGTTTCCATAATTAACTCACTTTTTCATTCTACAGTTTGGATGGGCATTTGGGTGATTTCCAGTGATGAGTAGTGCTGCTTTGTGTATTCTAGTACACACCTTTAGTAAATGTATCTAGGAGTAGAATTGCTGGATCAGAGTTCATGCATTGGTTCAACTTTTGTAGGTGCTGCCAAATAGTTGCAGAAAGCGGTTGTGATTTCCATCTGAAGTGCCTAAAAGATCCATTTGTTGCCCACCTCCCAGACACTTGGTAACTTTATCTTTTGCCTTTTAGCTATTCTAGAGGGTGCTACATCATTTTTGACATCAACATTGACACACTTATTGGACTGGAAACCACAAGTTCACAGGCCATTGAAGACCAGAAACCAGAGATGTGAGGCAGGAAGCAGTGGCAGGAAGAGAAGCACCTGACAGTTGCAGATCCTGTGGGCTGACAGAACATTATTATTTCCATTTTATAAAGAAAGTGAGGCCCAGAAAGCTTGAGTGACTTGTCTAAAGCCAAATAGCTGGTAGGAGACAAGATCTGGATTAAACCGAATTTCACCCAACTCTTAAACCCTACCCATACCATGCTAGTCACTTGGCTGCTCTCTGGTACTTCTGGTGCAGCCTTCTGCCTGCCCTTGAATTCCTTTGCTTGCATTTAAAATCTTGGCTCTGGGTCTCACTTTTCTGCACAAAAAAATCAGTGAAGGTGAGTAGATGGAATGTGTTTTTAAATTTTAATTCTATACTGACTTGCAGATGAGGAGACTGAGGCCCAGAGAGGTGAAGTAATTTGCCCAAGTTCATGCAGCTAATGAGTGGCTGAGAAGACCCCAGTCCTGTTAAGTTACCTGCCACCCCATCTGGCTTCCTCTGTGGCCTCCAGGGCAATACTGAGAAAAACAGAAGACAGATTTCTGTTTCATTTCCTTGGTGTGAAGCAATGTTTGTCTTGAACCATAAGGTGAGAACTGTTTCCAAATGGATTATATGTGTGTGTGTGTTTGCACGCACACACACACTCAGGCAGACTTGTTGAAGTGGCCCCAGTATGCCAAACAAAGCTACTACTCTTTATTTTGATTTTTTTTTCCTTTTTATCTTTTTTGTGACCAGTAACGGGATCGCAACCCTCGGTGTCACACCCATACCATGACCGGCAACGGGATCGCAACCCTCGGTGTCGCGCCCGCACCGCACTCAACCAGTGAGCGGATCAGTCTCTATATGGGATCCGAACCCTCGGCAGGAGCGCCGCCGTGCTCCCAAGCGCCGCACTCTACCAAGTGCGCCACTGGGCCGGCCCTTTATTTTGATTTCTAAATCTCCACTAGAGCTGGTTTTGATCACAGGGTGCTGTTCTATATGTTGGAAATGAACTGATGATAGGTATCAATGTATATGTATATGAGGGTACACACACAAACACTCATGCAGGCTCATACTCATAGAAAAGGCTTTATCAATGCCTCTGTGGTGAGCATGAATAGTGTAAGTAATGAAGAATAAAATCATTCATTGTTCAAAGTACCATCTAAGGTTCCTGAAATGTTAGGAAATATATTTACAGTTTAGTCTTAGGTACTGGATATGATCCAGAAATAGGGGCAAGTGAAGGAACCTGGCTTGTGATGGGCATGTGCCCACTCACCCACTGACTCATCCATCAAGCATTTATTGAGTACCTAATATTTACTATACACTGAACTGGGTGCTGGGGTGTGAAGATGTGCAAAATATAGTGCTTGTCTTCACAGGGATTAGGAGTGACAAACATCAAAATGGGTACTGACCACTCTGTGTGAGAAATGCACCAACTGTGTACATGCAAGGTGGGAACTCCATGGGGAGAGGGGTCTTCACTTTTCTGCTCACCTCTGTGTTCCTCATACCTAGTATAGCCCACCCAAACATAGTAGGTCCTCATAAATATGCCATATGGTGAGCACAAGGGTGGGACTGACTTTACCTTGGGAATCAGAGAGGTAGAGGAAGCTAGCTAATTCTGAAGCTTATAAGCTGTTAAGCCTAGCTAGTAAGAAGCTGGGAACCTGTGAGCTTACTAATTCATCCTTCCTTCACCCATCCTTCATTCCCTCAGGTGTTAATGGAGCCATTTGTTCTTGTGATGCTCATAGCCCAGTAGGCAGGTGTATTAGTCCATTTCTGTTGCTTATAACACAATACTTAGAACTGGGTGATTTATAGAAAAAAAAATGTATCGCTTATGGTTTCAGAGACTGGAAAGTCCAAAGTCCAGGGAAAACATCTGTTGGGGTCCTTCCTTGGTAATAATGCGGGGGTCTCACATGGCAGAATGATTTTGCAGAGAGAGACTCTCACGTGCTCTCCTTTTAAAGCCCCATGACTGCCATCGTTAATCCATTGATTTGGGCATGGTCATCAGAATCTAATCACCTCTTCAAGGCCCCACCTTTCAGTGATCACTGTAGGATTTCCCACTCTCTCAACACTGTCACAGTAGGGCCGTGTTTTGGTGGACATCACTCCACCACAGGAGGGAAAATGAGTGACAGCCAAACTGCAACACAACATGGAAAATGTGCAGCCACGGTCAAAGTGGTGTTGAACTCCAGAAGAAGTCGGACCAAACAGCCTGAGGGAGGGTGTAAGGCTTCTTAGAAGAGGGGCCATATGACCTGGCCGTTAAGGGCAGATGGCAGTTTGCAGGGCCTCGAAGGAGTGGTGTAAGGATGTCAGTGAGACTTTGGGGCCATTGAAAGGGAGCTCCCCAGACCCTGAAGACCCTGATCTTGGTGAAACTGACAACACATCACAGCAAGACCATGTGCATGACTGAGCCTTACAAATTGTGAAGCACCCTCTGAGTGATCAGTGTAGAGTAAGCAGAGTGACAGTCACTTGAATGTTTCTGAATTTTGGCTCCACAAGTCTGTGAGGGTGTTAGCTTTGGGTAGAGTCATGACCACTCTGGATTCCACAGCCCTACACAGAGCTTGCCATTGGTCAACGTAACTCCCTGCTATCAAATTTGAGAGTGATGAGACCTTAGGGACTTCAAAACCATTGGGTTTTGTGTTCTTTTATTCACTTACTCATTCATTCATATACAGCAGTGGATCTCTTTTGTCATCAGAACTCTTACATGTAAACTCCATACATAAACCAATCAAAGTAGACTTACTCTGGTGGGAAGTAGAGGAGGGAAGTTGGCCAGAATCCTGTCCCCTTCATCTGCCTTTGAGCCCCAGTGGCAGCCCCCATGGTGTTTCAGGACTTCCCAGGAACATAGTTGGAAAACTTCACCTTGAATGTACCAAGTAAGATCCAAAGAAGAAATCCTGTGGCCACACAGCATTCAAGGTAGAGCTGAGCAGAAAACCCAGGCCTCTTGTTCCCCAGAGAGAGGCTCTTCTTATGAAAGCACCCAGGAAATCCAGCCTCACAATAGACAAGGAAAGAAACGAAGTTCCAGCAAGGTCACCTGAGGTCCCTCCACCCTGCAGTAAGGATGTCAGACTCTGCTCCAGAGACCTGCTCTCTGACTCCCATCCCAGCTCGACACAGTTGGTAGAGAGGACTCAGCGCAGTGCTCCTGCTATGTAAAAACCACATAAACTTGGGCAGCATATTTGGCTCTCTGAGACTCAGCTGCCTCATCTGTGAGTTAAGAACATATGGAGAAAATTAATTGCAACTGTGCGTGCCAGACATGGAAACCATGACTGGCACTAAGGGGGTCTCTGATAACATGGATCTTTAAAAAATGATTGTTTCCTTCCTCCTAATTGCACCAAATGTTTTATTAGAGATATTTTCCTCTTGACCCTGCAGTTTCAGACTTGCCAAACCGTTAGTCACAGGCATCTCTGTGGTCACAGAGCAATATTCTCTTTTCTCAGATCATCAACTCTAAAAAGAGTCATCCTTTGAAATGAACCAAAATGGATCTGTGGTGGTTCCCCTTCTGTCTGAGCCTCTTGGTGCTATTGGAGGAGTTTGTGGGCACCTGGAACAACCTGGAAAAACAGAAACAACAAGAAGGGACAGGAACAAGCAACAGAAACTGCTTACTTGGGTAGAGGATAAAGTTGCAACAGGCAAAACAGCAAGTAGCTTTTTTTTTTCCCCCCCATGATGGCAATGAACTGGTACAGCCAAGCATGGAAAATTTTAGGGACTGTGAAAGAGACTTTCACAGTTTGTTTAGTCTTATGCGCCACCCATCACTGAGAACCTACTCTGAGCCAAACCGTGGTCTCAACTTGGGGAGTGAGAGCTAGATTAGAACAATGCTACCCAAATGTCCCCGAAAACAGGAATCACCCGCTAAAAATGCAGATTCTGGGGTCCTACTATAGTAGTCCCGGTGGCAAGGCAAAGGTCATGTAGAAAAGGAATTGGGCATTTCCGCTCAAGAAGCCAGAAGCCTGGTGGGCAAGACAGGCCAGTACAGGCATCACCGCAGGTCAGGTGTGTCGACTGTGATCACACAGGCCATGCAGTCTATAGACGAGGAACCACCACCTCAGGGCTCAGGGAAGGATCCCGCTGGGGTGATGCCCGTGTTGAGTCTTGCAGAACAAAGAGGAGCTGCGGGTGAAAAGTGCGGGCCTGTGATGAGGGCAGGCAGAGTCCTGGGGAGAGGAGGAACAGGGACAAGGCAGGAAGCCCAGAGGCCTGCAGACGGGGCAGCTCAGCTTTGCTTTCAGTGGGGGCATGCGGGGAGAGGAGGCTGGATCATGAGAAGTGGAGGATCTTGGAAGCCCTGCTGGGAGCAGGCTTTTGGGAGCCACTGGAAGGCTCTAGCGGTGGAATGGTAATACCCAACATAAATTTTGGAATACCATGGAGACTGTAGAGAGTGTGCTTACACGGGCAAACCAGGGACAGGGAAGGAGCTGAGGGAACACGGGTAAGAGCCTTGTGGCAGCAGATGGCAAGAGCCACGTCCTCATAGGGGCAGTGGGAATGGGCTGCAGGGCCAGAAAGAGTGGCAGGGTCATTTGATTTCAGTGGAAAGAGGAAGATGTGGGGCAGACCCTCAGGTCTCTGATTGAGTGGCTTGGGGAGGAACGTGAGCCATTCCCTGAGAAGGAGAAGGTGGGAGAAGATGAAAGGAGGTGTGTCCTGTCTGGCCTCCCAAGCCCCTCTTGACTTGTAGGAAAACACTGGAACTATTTCCCATACCAGCCAGCCAACCAAACGAAACGAAACAAAATGAAACTAAATGAAACGAAACGAAACAAAACACTGGATTAAGCTTCCTGGAAGGCTGGCTTGATGCTTATGGTCTTAGAAGGCAGAATACATTGCAGTGAATGTTGCAGAGACAGATTCGGACTTTGGTTGGAATCATCAGCTTCTGATCTGCCAGAGTTGACCCTCAGAGGCCATCCTAAGGAACAGAACCAAGGAAGGTGTGTTCATGTGTCCAGCCATGGGGCCCCATAGGATTGGGCCCCAGAATTGTCTCTGCTGCTTCACTTCCTGTGATTTGGGGCATTATATTTCATCTTCCTTACCTTATCTTGACCTGAAAAATGGTTTCCAGTTTCATCCAGGTTGATGCAAATGATAGGATTTCATTTTTTTTATAGCTGAAAAGTATCCCATTGTGTATATATAACAGTTTTTTTAAAAATTTGTTTTTGTTTTTATCTATTCATCTGTTGATAGACATTTAGGTTGATTCCATCTCTTGGCTATTGTGAATAGCGTTGAGATAAACATGGGAGTGCAGGTGTCTTTTTGATATATTGATTTATTTCCTATGGGTATATAGCCAGTAGTGGGACAGCTGGGTCATAAGACAGATCTACATTTAGTTCTCTGAGGAACCTCCATACTGTTTTCCACAGTGGATGTACCAATTTACATTCCCACCAACAGCGAAGAAGGGTTTCCCTTCCTCCACGTCCTCTCCAGCGTTTGTTCTTTTCTGTCTTGCTGATAATAGCTATTCTAACTGGAGTGAGATGACATCTCATTGTGGTTTTAATTTACATTTCCATGATGAGAATGTGATGTTGAACATTTTTTCATGTGTCTGTTGGGCATTTGTATGTCCTCTTGCAAAATGTCTGTTCAGGCCTTTTGCCCATTTTCAAATTGTGTTGTTTGTTTTTTATGCTGTTGGGTTGTTTGAGTTCCTTAAATTTTCTGGATATTAGAGCCTTTTCTGATGTAGTTTAAAAATACCTTCTCCCTTTCTGTAGATTATCTCTTTAGTTTTTTGATTGTGTCCTTTGCTGTGCAGAAACTTTTTAGTTTGATGTAGTCCCATTTGTCTGTTTTTGCTTTAGTTGCCTGTGTCTTTGTAGACTTGTCCAAAAAAGCACTACCCACTCCCATTTCATGTACAATTCTCCTTATCCTTTCTTCTGGTAGCTTCATAATTCGGGGTCTTAAGTTTAGGACTTTAATCCATTTTGAGTTGATTTTTGTGAAGGGTCAGAGACAGTGGTCTAGTTTCAGTCTTCTGCATATGGATATCCAGTTTTTCGAGCACCATTTTTGAAGAGGCTGTCTTTTCCCTAGTGTATAGTTTTGGCACCTTTGTTGAAAATCAATTGGCTGTAAGTGTGAGGGTTTATTTCTGGGCTCCCTATTCTATTCCATTGGTCTATTTGTGTGTTTTTATGCCAGTGCCATCTTGTTTTGGTTACTATAGCTTCATAGTATATTTTGGAGTCAGATAGTGTGATACCTCCAACTTTGTTCTTTTTGTTCAAGATTGTCTTTAGCTATATGGGATCTTTTGTGGTTCCATACAAGTTTTAAGATTGTTTTGCTGTTTCATGAGGAATGGCATTGGTATTTTGATAGGAATTGCATTAAATCTGCAGATTGCTTTTGGCAATATGAACATTTCAATGATGTTAATTCTTCCAAGCCATGAACAGAGGATATCTTTCCATTTATTTGTGTCCTCTTCAATTTTTTTCAACAATGTTTTATAGTTTTCATTGTAGGTGTCTTTCACCTCCTTGGTTGAAAGACCTTTGCTCCCAGGTATTTCATTTTTTTGGTAGTGATTGTGAATGAAATTACTTTCTTGATTTGTTCCTCAGCTATTTCATTATTTCATAATAGGAGGGCTATTGATTTTCATGTGTTGATTTTGTATCCTGCCAGTATACTGAATTCATTTATTAGTTCTAGTAATTTTTTGGTGGAGTCATATGTATATGACTATATATGTATCTGATCATTCCATCTACGAATAGGGATAATTTGACTTCCTCCTTTCCAATTTGGATGCCATTTATTGCTTTCTCTTACCTTATTGCACCAGCTAGATCTTCCAGTACTATGTTGAATAAGAGGGGGAAAAGTGTGCATCCTTATCTTCTTCCTGATCTTAGAGGAAAAGCCTCCAATTTTTTTACATTCAGTATGACATTAGCTGTGGGTTTGTCATATATGACATTTATTGTGTTGAGGTGCATTCCTTTTCTACATAATTTGTTGAGTGTTTTTATCATGAAGGGATGTTGGATTTTTATCATGCTTTTTCTGCATCTATTGAAAGATCATTTTTCCCCCTTCATTTTATTAATGTGATGTATCACATTTATTGATTTGTGTTTGTTGAACCATCCTTGTATCCCTGTGATGAATCTCATTTGATCATGGTGAATGATTTTTTTAATGTGTTATTGGATTTTCTTTGCCAGTATTTTGTTGAGGATTTTCATGTCTGTGTTCAGTAGGGATATTTGTCTGTAGTTTTCTTTTTTTGTTGTGTCTTTTTCTGATTTTCGTATGCGGTTAATGTCATAGAATGAGTTTGGAAGTATTCTCTGCTCTTCTATTTTTTGTAAGAGTTTGAGAATAATTGGTACTAGTTCTTTAAATGGTTGACAGAATTCAGCAGTAAAGCCATCTTATTCTGAGGTTGTCTTTGTTAAGACTTTTTATTACAGCTTCAATCTCATTACTCATTATTGGTCTGTTTAGGTTTTCTAGTTCTTCATGATTCAACCTTGGTAAGGTGCACGTGTCCAGGAATTTATCCAGGTTTTCCAGTTTATTCACATATAGTTGTTCATAGTAATCTCTTATGATCCTTTGTATTTCCATGGTATCAGTTGTAATGTCTCCTTTTTAATTTCTGATTTTATTTATTTGAGTCTTCTCTCTTTTTTTCTTTGTTAGTCTAGCTAAAGGTTTATCAACTTTATCTTCTTAAAAAACCAACTGTCTCATTGACATTTTGTATTACTTTTTAAATCTCTAATCCATTTATTTCTGTGTAATCTTTGTTATTTCTCTCATTCTACTAATTTGAGATTTGGTTTGTTCTTGTTTTTCTAGTTCCTTGAGATGTTATGTTAGTTTGTTTATTTGAAGCTTTTTTTTTCTATTTTGATGTAAGCCTTTATTGCTATAAACTTCATTTCCCTTTTAGAACTGTTTTTGCTGTTTCTGATAGGTTCTGGAATGTTTTGTTTTCATTTTCATTTGTCTCCAGGAATTTTTAAATTTCCTTTTTGATTTATTCTTTGACCCATTCATTGTTTAAGACCACGTTGTTTAATTTCCTTGTATTTGTACAGTTCCCAGCATACCTACTGTCATTGATTTCTACTTTCATTCCATTGTGGTCAGAGAATATAGCTGATATGATTTCAGTTTTTTAAAAATGTGTTGAGACTTGTTTCGGTCTATTCTAGAGAATGTTCCATGTCCTGCTGAGAAAAATGTGTATTCTGCAGCTGTTGTATGAAATGTTTTACAAATGTTTATTAGATTCAATTGACCTAGAGTAGAGATTAATTCCAATGTTTCTTGGTTAATTTTCTGTCTGGATGATCAGTCTTTTGCTGAAAGTGGGGTATTAAAGTCCCTGACTATTATAGTGTAGGAATCTGTGTCTCACATTAGGGCTAACAGTAATTGCTTTATATAAGTGGGTGCTCTGGTGTTGGGTGTGTATATATTTAGAATTGTTATATCCTCTCATTGAATTGATCCCTTTATCATTATATCCTTGTCTTTTTTATCTTTTGTTGGCTTAAGTCAATTTTATCTAATATAAGTATAGCTACTCCTGCTCTTTTTTTGTTTCCATATGAATGAAATATCTTTTTCCTTCCCTTTACTGTTAGTTGATATATGTCTTTATAGGTGAAGTGAGTTTCTTGTAGGCAGAGTATTGTTGGTTCCTGTTTTATAATCCATTCAGCCACTTTGTGTCTTTTAACTGTGGAATTTGATCCATTTACACTGGGAGTAATTATTGATATATAAGGACTTGTTACTGCCATTTTGTTACTCTTTTTCTGGTTGTTTTGTAGATCTTGTTTCCTTTTTTCTGGTCTTACTTCCTTCTTTTGTGGTTGAATGGTTTTCTCTAACAATATATTTTGATTTCTATTTGTTTTATTTTTTTATTGATTCTTTTCCTTTGTCAAGATTCTCATTATGCTCCTGAATTGTTTTCCAGATATCATTTAATTTTCTATCTGTATTTTCTTGTGATTCCCTGAACATTCTTAAGAGGGTGTAGTGGATTGAATTATGTCCCCCCCAAAACTCCTTGAATTATGATGCTTGAATTGTGTCCCCCCAATTTTATGTATTAGAAACTTAGCTCCTACTGTGATTGTTAAGAGGGTGGGAAATCCAATTATGGTAATTGAAAGGTGGAGACTTGAAGAGGTAATTGGTTTGTAGGACTATGCAGTAGTGAATGGATTAAAAATGGTGGTCAGGGCTGTGGTTCTGAGGGCTTTAAAAGAAGAGCAGAGTCTGTCTCTCTTCTCTCTCTGCTTCCACCATCTTGCAATGTAAGACCCCTGGGTCACTGTCACCACCACCAGATGGACTCTGGACTTCCCAGCCTCAGAAAGTGTAAGCAATAAATTTTTCCTTTATAAATCACCCAGTTTCAGGTATTCTGTTATAGCAACAAAAATGGACTAATATAGAGGATTTTTCTGAATTCTCTGTCAGACATTTCATTAAGTCTGCTGTTCTTCTGGGTTCATTGCTGTTGTTTTGTTTTCTTTGTTGTGTCATATTTCTCTGTTCTTTCTCAATCTTTGTGTCTTTATGCCAATTCCTGGTCATTTGAGGAGAGAAGATGGCTACCTCTTCTAGGTTTTGGTGTTGTTAGATCTTTACTGGTTAATATAAGAGCAAGAGCATTGTCTCTGGTCTTTGTCCCGCGCCCCCCCCCCCCCCCCCCCCCCCCT
>NW_007727537.1:157852-178238 GCF_000696425.1 Galeopterus variegatus
CCCCCCCCCCCCCACCAGCCCTGTTCTGTGACAGATCAACAGCTACCACCACTACTTAAGCTTTGCACTGGAACTAATTTGCTGTCTTGTGGTTAATCCCCAAATTAGGGGAAACTTCCTATAAGGACCAGAACTTGAACTTGAGCTCTGGGCCTGAGCTAGACTGCTGCTTTGCTGCTGTTTCTCAAACTGGGAAAAGCTTATTGAGTGGGTTGGATATTAATTGTCAGTCTTTTAATCACTTCTGGGTCTTGTGGGGTCACCACAGACACAACTGTGCTGTGTGGATATTCTGGTCCAGGACTGTCTTTTCCATAGTTCTATTACCTTGACAGTCTCTGCTGTGTGGCACCCATGTGATTGGAAGGCAGATTAGCTGCCTGTGCTGCACCCTAATGCTCCTCTGTGGGTCAGCCTCCACTCATCACTCCAAGTGTTTCCCATGGGGCAGGCCATGCACAAGTCTCCCATGAAGACTCACTGACCTCTGGATGGTTCCTTACTCCTGTTGGCTGCAGCCCCTGGCTCCTATGAGGATCCGAGGGAAGCTTGCCAGTGGCTTTGCTGGCTTGGGAAATGGTATGGCACACTCCGAAACACTCTTCTGTCCTGCAGACTCCAAGTAGCTTCACACAAAGCGTGCCACTGTGGCTTTGCCGTCTCCTTGTGTTGCTCTGTGTGCAGCTGCTCCATGTGCTGCAGCTACTCCTTGCCTTGTTCCATGTCAGCCCTGGAAGTGTCTGGGGCTTGGAATGTCTGGAGTGGTCCCTGCTTTCTCTCATTGTGGCCTTTCATGCCTTCATGAACCCCTTGGGTGTCTCTTCCTCTTTGCCTGAGCTCAGAATGGAAGTTTTGCATTTTAATAGTTGTAAATTGATAGGCTTTAGGGAGGAGCAATGCAGGGAATTATCTATTTCACCATCTTGATGTTGTCACTCTCCTCTAATGTATTTTAATACTGTGGTCAGATCTTCTGGGCTCAAAAAATATTTCTACCTCTAATTAATTATTGTGGTGAATATTGGATATCTGAACATCCCTTCCGCCCCCACTGAAGAAACCCAGAGGGGAAATAGAGTGGCTTTTTGAAGCCAAACAACCACTTAGTGGAAGAATAAGGTTTCAGTCTCAGGTTGCCCTGCTCCCAGTCCTGAGTTCTCATCACACAAGTTGGGGACCCCTTGGGTCTCCTTCCCAGAAGCATTTTACTTCTTCCAAATATAAAGTTTCTGAAGGGCTCCAAATAAGCCCATTGAAGAGAGGATAATCCCCATGTAACTTCCAGGATTTCTGTGATTGGGTTTCTTTGTGGAATTTCAGAGCAGGAGAGACAAGCAACAACATACATAACTGGCTTGACCTAGAGGCTCACTGGGCCAATGTAAATTCATTTTACGTGGCTCTTCTATAAACATGGCCAGTCAACATAAGAAAAAATAGTTAACTGTTTGTCTTATCTACACAGTGCAAATAATCACTTCAATAAATCTTTCTCCATTAGCTAACAAACTAGGTGGTTACCTTCCGATTCAGCCAGTAGATTTCAGTAGCATTTCTAGTGCACCTACTGTGAGCAGGTGGACAGCTGGGCACTCCCCCACACTTATTCTCACTGAGCCTCACTGCCACCACACAGTGGGCTGATTGTCATTTTGCAGCCTAGGAAGTGGAATGACAGAGTTTAGCAAACAGGCGGCATGGCCAGGGTGGGGACCCAGGTCCTCTGATGCTGTGTCCAGTGTCCTTTCCACCTCACTAAACTCCCCTGTCATGACAGAACTGACTGGTTCTTCAAGCCCTGCTGATTTTACTGTGACTCAGCAATCCCTTCCATCAACACAACTCTTTTGTAGTCACTTTCTTGATTGACACCATACCCATTTGGTCGGATTGTGGTCAAGCTGGTTGTGCCTGTGGACATAGAAATATTGATGGCTTGATTTTTCCCAGGAGTTTTTCAGCTTCTTGGGAGGATGTGGCAGAAGTCAAGGATGGCAATGTAGGTTGGGGCTGAAATTCCTCCCACTCCCATCTGAGCTTTCAGGGATGTACTGATTGGCATTTGCTTGGAGGAGAAGACAAGAAAACGGAGTTGAGATGCAGTAGGATGAGCCTTCACAGATGCAGATTCCTGTGGGGACATAAAGGTTCAGAGGACCAAGTGGGGCTGAGCTGGGTTAAGATCCCTCTACTGGCATGTCCTAAGTGAGTGAACTCTGACATTAGCTTAGTATCCCCAAACTCCATCTCCACATCTGAAGGTGGGACTACTAACAGCAAGCTTTCACGGATGGTAGTGAGGGTTAAAAATATCACCTCTACTGAATATTATAGTCACGTTTAACTCTTGGTCTTTGGACAGGGGACATGGAGCTGAGTGTACCCTCATTCATGGTGCAGCAAGGTAGTAAAGAGTGTGGGTTCCCAAGCCAGTCAGCCTGGGGTCAAGTCCAGGCAGTGATCTTCAAGCAGTTCATTTAGTCTAGGTCTCGATGTCTTAATCTGAAGATAGGGATGGTTACAGAACCTACTTCCTAGGTTATTCTCAAAATTAAATCAATGCAAAGCACAGCTCTTGGCCTGAGGGTGGAAGCCAAGAAAGCAGGTAGGAGGTGCTGGTTCAGGTGGTCCAGAATAAGACAAAGACCAAGTCCTTTTCACCAAAACTCTGAAGCCATACAGATGGTTCAATTCCCACTGCATAGGGTTGCTGCAAGGGCAAGGACTGGCACATGAGAAAGCACTTCACTACCTGTAAAATCCTCTACAAATATAAAAGTAAGGTCAGAGCTCATGGTTGTGGTCATTTCCGTGGTTGTACGTACTATTCTGGAGGACTGGGTCCATGTATTCTAACTTCTAAGACCATCCTGGCATATAACAGAAGCCCAGTCACCTCCAGCACTTGGCCCAGTATGTGGCAAGTTGATGGGGTTCCCTGAGGGTTTGCTGAGTTGCACGATGTGGGACTGGGTTTCCCAAGACTCTGAGTACTCCACACTCTGTGCAGTGGAGCTCCATCACTTGTTAGCTGCTGCTGCTCCTGATAATCACGTACACACGTGCACAAAGCTTTGCCAACTTTAGGGCTTTGCGAAAGTTCGCTAATATGATTATATGCCAAGGAGATCCCAAATGTCATCTATCCTTCCTCTGGAAGGAAAAGAAATAGTTATCTGTGTGCAATATTCTTGCTCAAGTATTTTAAGTATGCAGCTTGCCATGTTTTTAGAAAGAAATGGAAATTAAGCCATCTCCAAGAATATTTTTTTTTTCTTCCTAAATTTCTGCATTTGTACAATGTCCTTCAATTAAACCTGAAATCAAATCTTGTTCCCTTTGAGTGATCATTTTAATATTTGCAAGTTTCGTGGGAAGGGAGATTAGAAGCAGTGATTGATTCTGTGAGGCCTCTTCTGCCTCCAGAGATACCCTCTAATGTCCACACGGTCCTCTACGAGCCTGGAGCACAGTGTGAGCCACACAATCGGTCCCTCCTCTGTTCCCTCCTCGTGGGGACTCTGATCCAGATGCAATCTCTTTCTTTCAATATTCTAGCCTAAACAGCTGCTGGCTCCTAGAATGCACTTTGCCTTTTATGTCCCTGTTCGTGTTACATGCCATTTCTTCTATCGGGAAATTCTGCACACGGCTTTGGGCTCCTTCCTGGACTCTGTGCATCTCTAGACTTATCTCCCCAGGAGCCATCCCTGGGTCTCTGGTCAGAGCATGTTTATTTCCCTCTGGGGCACTGCCTCTTCCCCATGTTCAGCTGCAGCTCCCATTGCTGTCTGTATAAAATCTGAAGTCTTTATGGTGGTTTTCAAGGTGCCACAGCTCTGCCCCCATGCCTCACCTCCCTCTGACATCATCCTCTTCTCCCCGTGGCTCACTAGGGTCAAGCTATGGAACTTCTTACTGCTCCTCAAAGCTGCAAGCCCTTTGCCACCTCAAGGCCTTACAGATGGATCCTCCCTCTGTTGAATTTCCTCTTAATCCGAGGAGTCACTTGGCTCAGTGCCCAGCAACTTCAGCTTCTGCACGAATGCTGTCTCCTCAGCAAGACCTTCTCTGGCAACCCTTGTTAACAGAGTGACCACCGCCTCTTCCTAGCACCGCACCCCCCTTCCTCAGGTTATCCCCCCAGCACCTGTACTTAGTGATCTGTCCCACAGTGCATTTTACTCAGTTCCAGGCTCACCAAGAGCAGCAGGTACAGGTCTTTCTGTCCTGAGGCCTCCTCTTCTCTCACAGCAGTGATTGTCTCACCATGGTTTTTAATGAATGTTTGGGAATGAATGCAGTATGGAAAGTCCGATGCATCCCCTTCCTCATTCCTCTGTCTCTGGGGATGGGCATATGGCTCAAGCCTTCCCAGGCAGCATCTTCTACCCCCCTGGTAGTAGGAATTAGTCCAGGGAGACCCAAGACCCAAGCCAGGCCAATGATGGTTGGCCCAGGACTATTCCTGGAGCTACTGGGAAAGAAGCTCTTTTCTTCTCTGGAGGTGCTGAACTGGTAAGATTTGCACTTCCAGCTGTAGGGGCACATTTTACCACTGCTTTGGGAAATGCAGCCAGAGCTTAAGCTCAATGAGGGCAAAGTTAAGCCAGGAGTTGGAGAACGACCTGCCTCAGGGCCTCTGAACTGGCCTTTCCCTCTGCTAATTCCCCTCCATCCATCATGCCTGAATCTCTATTTTTGGACTTGTGTTTACTTGGGCCAATAAAATCCTTTATTTGTTTAAGCCAAGTTGGGATAAGCTCCGGGCAACATCAAGAGTCTTGACTACTTTCAGTTAAAATTCTTCTTCCTGGGGAAGCTCCCATCTCCCCCTGGAAGCTCAGGTCTTTATTCTTCCTCTTCTCTTTGCCTGCACATTGTACATCTCTCCTTGATGTCACTGTGTGGTAACATATTGTTGGCCTATCTGATTCTCCACCAGTCCGGGCATCTCTAGAGGGCTGGGACTATCCATATACTAGCAATTTCTAGACATTCCATGCCTAAAACAGTCAGCTTCATAGATGACACCCAGTAAATACTTGTTGAATGAACAGTTGAATGAATGAAAGCAGCTTGTTCCATCCCCCCAGGTACGTTTCATTTAGGTGTTCAACTATTTTCAAACATATCCTCCCCAAACGCCCTTCTTGCAGATTGGCCTCAGGAGATTTCCCCAACACTGATGTCTTTGCAAGTGTGGGTGCCTCTTGAAAAGCTGACCCAGAATGAGCTGAGACGATGCTTTGTTCTCTACCAGACACCAGCCCATGTCATTTAGGGAAGTGGCATTTCAAACAGATTAAGTTCAGCAAACTGAGCCCTGCAGTGAATTAGAAATTCCTTTTGATTAAAAAATACCTTTTATTTCAATAACATAGAGTCCAGAAGTGAGTTTATGTTTTTAATAAGCTGTCCCATATTCTGAACTTGATTTTATCTTTTAAAGTAGAATGAAAAGAAAACTGGGGATGGGGAAATAATTGAATAATATGTGTACATATGGCAAGAGGGGAGTTAGGTGGGAGTTAGGGTGAGTCATGTTTAGTGGTTCAGGGGTGCTCCCTGCCCCTAAATCAGGGGTCACTGAGCAAGCAGGATGAGGGGAGTGGCTGTTTTATTTTGAATAATGGGGCAACAGACAGCTCCTGGCTTGGAAGCCACCTATGCCTTCTACTTATTTATTTATTTTTATTGAAATATAATTGATTATACATATTTGTAGGGTACAGAGTTGACAACTACCTTGATGGGAAGATGGTGCCATCTTCAGTTCCAGGCACCCTAGTTCCCAACCCAGCCTGGCAGGTGCACAGGACTATCAGCAGCGTCTAGAATAATTTGAAATTAATTCATGCCCCAGCAGGTCTCTGGGCACCCTCTAGTCCAGCTGAATTATGTCTTGGAGGAAAGAGGCTGTATTAGTCTGTTTTTGTTGCTTACAACAAAATACCTGGAACTGAATAATTTGTAAGAAAACGAATTTATTGCTTACAGCTTCTGAGGCTAGGAAGTCCAAAGTCTAGGGAACACATCTGGTGAGAGGCTTGGTGGTAGTGACAGTGATGGTGGTGTATCACATTGTGAAAAGTGGCAGAGCAGAGAGACACTAACCTCCTCATTCACTCTTCTTTTAACGCCCTCAGAACCACACCCATGACCACCATTATTAATCCATTCACTACTGCACAGTCCTACAATCTAATCACTTCTTCAAGGCCCCAAATTTCAATTACCTTAATAGGATTTCCCACCCTCTTAACAGTCACAGTGGGGGCCAAGTTTCTAATACATAAAACTTGAGGGACACAAGTCAAACTTCAGTGAATTTGGGGGGACATAATTCAGTCTACTACAGAGGCGATAAATCCCAGCACCTGTCTCTTCATGGTACTTTTTCTCCTCATGGGGAGGGAATGTCCCAGCCACCTGCACTCACTTGCTCTGTCACGTAGGATGTTCAAAACACTGTGTTTAAGACTTCCAGCACAGACAGCTGGGACAGAGGATGGTGGCAAGAGCTCTGGGACCCCTGACTCTGGAGACCAGGTCCCAATCGCAGCTCTGCCTCTGATTTTGTGTGTTCTTGGGGAAAGTCAAGAGACATCTTCACATCAGTCAAGAGAAATGCTAAAATGGTGGGTGACCTCCGAGACCCTTCCCAGTGCTGATGTTATCATTCCCTGTGAGATTTCTCTCACATAATTGACCCATGTAAAAATTAGAGTTTTTATCTGCAACAGAGAGAGATAACTGATCCTGGGTTAGATAACCTTGCAGTGAGAGGTGTTGGGCTGGTCCAGCCTGTCTCTGAGAGTGCTCGTAACATGTTTAACCATAAAGGACTGACCTGGCTGTGTCCTCAGCCCCAGTGATCACAGCCTGCTTCCTCCCCATTAGCTCTGTGACCTGCTAACCTGATCAGCTCCCTAGCATCTATTAGTCCCCCGCTTTGAATCCTTCGAATCCTTCTCCACTACTGCTGCAGGCTGGAGCCCCAGCTCTTATAGCTGACTTACCCACACCTTCCCTGGCTGGCTGCAGCCTGCCTCTACCCCTGCTTCATTTCCAGCCTCATCCCCTACAGCCCTTTCCTGGACATGTCATGTATATTCAGCATCTGCACTTAAACACACTGATCCATTTTCTTGGAACACCTTTTCTCCTCTTCTCTGCTCAGCAAACTCTTACTCACCTTGCAAGAGCCAGCTCACATATCCCCTTCTCGAGGATGCTCTTTCTGACCCCTCCAGGCATGCCGACTATGTGCACCTTTAATTCCCACAGCATGCCTAATCTTCCCTAATCTCCCTGACATATTTATTGAAAAGAGCTTGGCACTGTGATGGAGATAGATTCAAAAACATTAGTGCCCACTCCAAGACCAATAAACAACTAGACAGTTACAGCACAGTATGAGCAGGCCTTTGGTGGAGGAAAACACGAAAACCAGTGGGAGCCCAGTGCCCAGGAGACCCGGCTGCAAATGTGTGCTTAAATATCACCTGTCTGCCTCACTAGAGCATGAGCTCCTCGGCCCTTCAAGGTGTAGTTGCTTAAGAACAGACTGAGCAGCCCAGGCAGTCAAAGGGAATATTTTCTCTTAAATACAGGCTTCCTAATTCAGTCACAAGAAATAATGATTTTATCACTTTAATTAATTTTTAATTTTTTTAAATTTAGAAATAATTTAAGATTCACCAAAGAGTTACAAAGATAGTCCAGAATGTTCCAATATACCTTTTGCCCAGGTTTGCTAATGTTAACATCTCACATAATCACAGTGCATTTGCTAAAACTAAGAAATTAACTGTGGCACAGTACTACTAACTAAGCTGCAGACTTTAGTCTGACTTCTCCAGCTTTCCACTAATCTCATTTTTCTGTTCCAGGAGCCTGTCTGGGACCCCAGATCACATTTAGCTGTCATGTGTCCTGTGTCTCCTATGATCAGTGATCTTTTCTCAGTCTTTCCTTGTTTTCCATGACCTTGACAGTTTTGAAGAGTACTGGTCAGGTACTCTGCAGAATGTCCCTCAGTTTGGGTTTGTATGATGTTTTCTCATGATTGACCTGGGTTTATGGGTTTTAGGGAAGAAGACCACACAAGTGAAGGACCCTTTTCATCACATCATATTGGGGACACTTGTTGTTCATTGTGACTCATCATTAGTCATGTTTGTTTTCATCACTTGGTTCAGGTTGTGTCTGCTGGGTTTCTCCAGTTTCCTTTTCCATACTCTATTCATTAGAACAACAGAATACTTTTGATAAATCTGTTGGATTAGACTGACTAATATGGATTTCACGAAATTCTTTAAATAGGGGTAGAAGCACCACATTGGGGGTCAGGGGAGCTTGGGTGGGGCCAGCTTTGCTGCTTTATGAGCTATAGGGCCTTGGGCAGACACCTGCTTCACTGTGACCATCCAGCTTCTCATCTGTGATTTGCAGCAGGTGCTCTGGAAGATCTTAGTGGTCCTCTTATGATTCCCAAACTTGTATCTCCAGCCATGACCTCTAGTCTTCACTCAAGGTCCATATATCAATCTTCCATTTTTTCTTGGAGTGTCTTGAAGTTACTCCAAATTTAGTATGTTCCAAACTAGCTCATGACCTTCTCCTGCATCCCTAAAATAATCTGGTCCTTTTCTAGAGTTTACTCACTTACCAGATGACATCCCCATCCCTCCCTCCCGCCCTCCCTCCCTGCATCCACCCATCCATCTATTCATCCATCCAGTTTCCTAAGCCAGAAGCATGGGAATCATCATTGACACTTCTGGGGGTTTTTTTTGTTGTTGTTGTAAACATAAAATCCATTCTCAGGCTGTTGTGTTTTTTTTCAATTGGTCCGTTCCCCCCAAGCCACCATCATTTTCTCTTTGGACTACAGTGGCAACCTGCCAACTGTGTCCTCCTCCAGTCCATTTTTCTATAATCGCTTGAGTGCTTTGTGCAAATCCCAAATTTCATTACTCAGTAATTCCCTAGTCTCTCGGGCAATACTGCCCAGTGTGTTTAATGTGGCCTCTATGTCTTGGCCACCTCCCCAGCCTTATCTCGGCCATTCTCTCCTCTGTTCTCGGGGCAGTGGCTGCCTCTAAAATCCTTGAATATTCCCTCTATCCTTCACTTAGAGTGTTAGCTCTTGGGATTTCCTCCACCTGAATATTCTCTCACTTCGATGATGAACACCTGTTCGTCCTTTGGATTTCCTGTCAAATGTCCTTTCTACAGGGAAAACTTCCATGTAGACTCATGAAACAGCTTTTTTTCATACCATTTGTGATGTTATTACAGTTGGTTGATTAATGTCACTGTCCTTCACTATGGGGACAGTGTCTGTTAAATTGTTGTTGTTTCTCTGCTGCATCTGTCCTAGGGTTTACCAGAGAACCTGGCACACAATGGGTCTTCCCAAGTCTTGCTATGTGGTGAATGAATGGAAGTGAGCTCTGGGTTCAGGGCATGGGTCTCCTGTCCTGGAGAGTCGTCCATAGGTTCTCTCTGCTGATGCACAGCAGCAAAGGAGGGGAATGAGCTGACGATGGAGAACTAAATCCTCTCCACTTCCTGACAATACACAAACGAGCGGGGAAGTGGGGGCAGGATTGAAGTGGGGGTTGGGAGGGGTGTCAAGCTAATTTTTACTTTTCTTAAGGAGATGAATCCCAGAAACCTCTACATTACTCTGAGGAACCACACATGCACACAGCATAGAGTCAAATCATTTGTATCCACACACTCTAAACATATACGTAGAAATAATGCATATATGCATGCTTCTATAATTTATTTCTACTAACTAGACATTGAGAGCATTTGGATCTACTGAAAATATATAAATTATTTGTTTTCTTAAATTATAGATGACGTATTTATAACAGGAACATATAAATTGTGAATGTATATTATACATATATAATCCTGTTTGCTGACATTTATGGCAGTGTGCTATGTGCCAGGCTCTGTGCTAAGCACTATGCATTCATTATCTCACTGAATCTTCATCGCTATCCCACAGAGAAAATAGATTGCAGTGACTTTCAACTTTCTCTCTTTTTTAAACAGAATCTCTCTCTCTCTCTTTTTGTTTTTAATAAAATACTCAATGGAAACTTCAACATATGGAAGAGATGAAACCTTTGCTCTGTGGTTGCAGCAGACCAGGAGACCTTCTCAGCCTCTTATTGGGCTACACCAATTGTGCAGACTGGGTCACACAGTTGTTGGGTTGAGGCAATAGCTATGCTAATTGTATGGCTAGGCATTTCATAACTAAAGCCAACTGGGTCATAGACCCGTCACACACAGGTCCATACTAGGTGATTGGGAAAGATCCTGGCAGCCATTGGCAGATGATACGAGCTCAGTCCTCAGCAGTAGCAGCAGAAGCTAGCAGTGGCAGTGGTCTCTCAGGGCATCCTGGGGGCACTGGCAGCAACAGCCTCCAGCAGCAGTAGTGGCCTCCCTGTGGGTCCCATCCCCCTGGGGATGTCCCTGTGGTGGAGAGCACAGTGGATCAGAGCCACTCATTGTTTATACTTAAGTCACAACCCAGGACACCTGGGTGCACATGCACAATTACATTAGACAATGACCAAGGAACACCTGGGTGCACGTGCATATTTACATCAAATGCTCAGCAAGATTCTGAACATCAGAGGGGGCCTGACCATTTTCCTATATTTTCCCAACACTGGGTCACAGACCCTTCACATGCCAAGCTGGGTCACAGACCTCTCATGTGCCAGGCTGGGTCACAGACCCCTCACATACAGGTCGTGAGCTAGGTAATTAGAAAAGATCCCAGGAGCCACTGGCAGATGACATGAGCTCAGTCCTCAGCTTCCTCCGCAGCAGCAGCAGCAGCTTACAGCAGCAGTAGTGACCTCCCCACAGCCTCCCTGGGGACGTTGGGGACCAGGCAGCAACAGCAGTGGCCTCCCTGTGGCCACCCCCCTCTCCCCTGCTGGGGCATCCTGGGGGTAGAGTGCACTGTGCATCAGAGCTGTTCATCCTCTATACCTAAGTCTGACAACCCAGGACACTTGGGTGCGAGTCAAACTACCAAAGAACACCTGGGTGCAAATGCGCAATTACATTAGGCAATAACCAAGGAACACCTGGGCACACGTGCCTATTTACATCAAATGCTCAGCAAAACTCTGAACATCTGAGGGACCCTGACCACTTATATTTTCAACTCCCCTACACCTCTCTACTTCCCTCACCATCCCACCCTTCATGTGAAAGAGGTAGAAGTAAGCATACTGGATTCTCAAGCTGAGATGTGCGTCACTTGCCAGCTGTGGAATCTGGGGCAAGTTCCCTCAATCTCTGAGCCACAGTTTCCTTACCTCTAAAAATCCCCAAATGTTAATTATGAGAATTAAATGAGATCATGTGTTTTAAAAAAGAAAATCTAATTCAGTGCTGGCACACAGTAGGTGCTAAATATTTATTATCTGAATTTGATTCTGTCATAGGTTGGGTTTCCCAGAAGCAGACCCTGAAATAATTCATGTGACAGTGGTTTATTGGGAAGTGCTCACATGAAAACATTGCTACAGCTATGTGCAGTGGGCCTGGGTAGGGAGGAGGCCAGGCTGGATTGTGATGTCAAGCAAAGTCCCACAAAAGGTGACTTTGATTCAACCTTGCAGGGGAGCTCTGGGGACACTGTAGGTCATACTTTAGAGTACTTCCATAATCCTAGCCAGGGTCCAAGGGAGCTATTGTATTGATACTCCTGTATCCATTAACATAAGGCTGTTCTCAGGCACTCAGCTCTCTGCACAGCCCAGCAAAGTGGGCTCCAGCTACCAGAGCGACAAAGCGATGCAGGTGCTGCCGAGAGTTAATGCACTAGGAGCTGCCATGCCTTGAAATAGTAAAGTTTTCCTGGGGGATGTGGACAGAGACCTGACAGTGGCTGCCAGAGTCCTAATATGTGGTGATCAGCAAAAGGTCCTGGGACAGTTTAAACGCAGGTCTTCATTCATGACCTGTGCCTTTACTGGGCTGAATCAAAGTGCCCAGTGCAATGAGAGCTCTTTTTCCTGCCCACTCACCCTTGGCATCTAGTAGCTCCTTTTTATAGGCTCTTCTGGCTACTTGGTAGATGATCCGGTGCGTCTGAGTGCCAGGTTTCTTCAGCACAGAGCTCCAGCTTTAGGGCACTGGAGACACACCTGGGCCTTCTGCTGTAGATTAGAACTAGGAAGGAGCACATTTCCCACACAGGTGTACCTGGGAGACAGTGACCAAATGTAGGTTAGAAATCTTGATTCTCCTTTGATCTTAGAATACGATTTTAAGGTAATGAATGAATGAGCCAAAAGGTTCTTGATAAAACTCCACGGATAAGGTTGGCAAAAGCCATCTAATCAATTCTAATCACTGTTCAGGGATGGGATTGTGTACTCTGTTTTAGGTTGCTGGTTTGATTCTGGCTTGAATGACTATTGACTATTTTACCTACTGATTGTTCTTAAGATATGTTAAGGAAACTGCTTGAATGCTGTTTAAATATGCTAAGGGAATTGCTGTAGGATGTATGTGGAAAAGAAAATGTTTACTAAGGAGAATTGCTGTAGGATGTATGTGGAAAAGAAAATGTTTACTAAGGACAAGCTGTTTGTTGGTGAATTAACCTAGCTTTTTACAAATTACATTCTGGAATGTCACATTGTTAATTTACTGCTGTTATAGTTGTATACTGCCTGTTTTTATGTCCTTCTTTGATGATTGAATCAACTGATTTTTCTTGTGAAACTTCCTTGTCTTGTCAATAAAAAGAAAGGCTGATTTTGAATCAGGGCTGCTTCCCTGATGGGTGGCAGTCCCTCCAGGCCTCACTGATGATACTTTCAGTGAATTCTTTCTTTCTCTTTTTTCCATCTCAATTACAAAGAGGAAAGTGTAACAACCAAACACACCCCAGAACTATGCGCTTTCCTGAGGGCCCACTCCATGCAAAGTTGTTGATTTGCTCAATCCGCTTAGGTTCACACCAGCTCTAGGAGGCATTTCGTTGTTTTCATTCCCATTTCCAGATGGAGACCTGGAGGCTTTGAGAGGTTGTGTAACTTTGCCAAGTTCTCAGAGCTAGTCGGTGCCAGACCGGGACTTCCAGCACTGATCTTTCAGACTCCACCTTACCACCCTGCCCTTCAATTAACCTTAGAAGATGTGGGAGCCTGTAGGAAGACTCCAACATTGCTAATTGGAAAGAGCCTGCAGGGATTTTAATCAATCTGGAGAATGCACTCTGAGATCACCAGGTGCTGCCCCTAGAACTTGCCCAGTTGCCCAAACCTGGAAGCAAATGAGACTTCAGGAGGGACAGCCCCTTTGTCCACTGAATTAACCTGTGTCAATTGATTTTCCACTAAGTTCCGAGCTGCAGGACAGAAGCTCTAATTAACACTCAGAACCAAGGATGTGTCCAGTGGGAATGTCCCAAGAACATATACACATAAGCTTGTCCTCTAAGCTCACTCCTAATACTAATTAGCTCCGCAAGTTCTCCAAGGGGCTTGTCTCCTAATTTAGAACCATTGATGAGCTTTATCTCTCCCTAGCCTTGGAGATCAAAGACACAAATCTCTTCATCTTCATTATCAGTGTCACATCAATGGCCAAAAGGGGACTTTGGAGTTGTCAGTGTCTCCCTATCTCCTGGCAGATCAATTCCGAGCCTTTCATAAAGCTACTCTGCCTGGTTTGCTCCTTCACATCCAACTCTGACAGGATAGAGTTAGTTCTGTGGATGACACTGTCACAGTCTAGGAGGTACCACTGACCTAATCTACTGCACTCACCTCAGATGGAAATGTACTCTTGGGAGGTATAAAAAGAATGTACACAGAGAGGGGCTACGTCAGAAGAGCATGGGGTTGGAGGTTGGGAAGCCAGCGATCTTGTCCCTGAAGCACCACAGTTTTTCCCTGTGGAGTTTGTCATTACTTCTCTGTACCTCAGTTTTCTTAGCTATAAAATGGGGACTTAATCCTTATAAAAAACTCATCTCATAGGATGGTTGTGAGAATCAAGTGCATTAAAGCATACACAGCACTTAGAAGACTGCCTGGCACATAGTAAGCATGAACAAAAAAAAAGCCCTGGTGTCATGACTTTCCTGTCTCTGCCTGTGATTTCCCCTTCCACTGTGGTTCCTGAAGAGACCAAAACCTATGTCTATGCACCAGGATGTGTTCAGAGCTTAGGCTCCCAGACCACAGTGGTCACCTCCTCACTAGTTTCCTATATCATGTCTTGCCTTCTGCTATGGACTGATTGAATTGTGTCCCCAAAGTTCATATATCAGAAGCTTAATTCCCACTGTAACTGTTGAGGGTGGGAAATCCTATTATGGTAAATGAAGGGTGGGGCCTTGAAGAGGTGGTTAGATTGTAGGAAAATGCCTAGTGAATGGACTAATAATCATGGTCAGGCGGTTCTGAAGGATTTAAAGGGAAAGCACACGAGAGGTTAGTCTCTCTCTCTGCTCCACCATTTTCTGCCATGTGAGACCCCTGGGTCACTGTTGCCACCACCAAGACCCTCATCAGCTGTGTTCCCTGGACTTTGGACTTCCCAGCCTCTGAAACTGTAAGCAATAAATTTCTTTTTGTTATAAATTACCCAGTTGCAGGTATTTTGTTATAAGCAACAGAAACGGACTAATACACCTCCTCTCATCTTACACTGTGATGTTTTTAAAAAATAAATCTAATAATGTTCCTCTCATTATGTGGAGTTTTATCCTGGGTCCCTACCTCCCTATAATGCACTGCCAAGCCTAACCTCTGACTACTTCTCCAGCCTCACTTCTAACTATACTCCATGACTCATGCTTCCACAGCAACACTGTGCTCCTGGCTCTCCCCAGAACCCATGAGCATCCCTCTGCCTCAGGGCCTTTGCACCAGCCTCCCCTTCCTTTTGGAAGCTTCTTCCCTCAGTTACTGTGTTGCTCACTTAGTTCTTTCAACTCTCCAGTTAAAGCTTACTTCATTAGAAAGGCTGACTGAAATATGTTCACTACACAGGTCAGGGTACCCTGGAATTCAGAATCATGGCTCACACTAACATCTGAAGAGCAGGGGAAGTTCAACCTGGGAAAGAGACACTGGGGACTGGGGGAAAGAATTGAAATTGGGATTGTCAAGCTTCTTAGGGGCTGTCATGTGGAAAAAGAGCAGACTTGCCTTCTGAGGCAGTTTGGGGGGAATGAGGATGAGCTAGAAACCACTGGGGGACATAGCTTTCTGCTCAGCATGAAGGAGAACCTTCCCCCATCAGAGCTGTCCAGAGCTGAACTGAGCAGCGTCAGAGGGTTTGCACGCGGAGGCTGAAGACGCAGCAGACGGGAACGTTCAACCATTTCACTTAGAGGGTGGGGCGTGTGTGGGTGTGGGTGGGTGCGGAATCTGGTGAAACTCAAAACCAGAGCTTCTCTGTTTCTTAACTTTGTTCCTAGGCACTTTGTCTCTAGAAATCCCTGGTGAGAACATCAGTCACCCTGGAGGGTTGAGTTTGCTGGCCGTGATGAAACATTCTCACTCTGCATGCTCTGAGGCCTGGGAACTGTGTTGTGCAGGCTCCCTTGTTCTCCAAGACACGCAGTCTTTCTACACTCATTAAACTGAAATAGAAATATTTGGTTTCAGGGTTTTTCAGAAAAAGACAGAGAATTCTCTGATCTAGGGCACTGTGTCATAAGACTTTCCAGACCCTGGCCTCTCTGCCTCCAGCAGTCCGCACTTTGCTCATAGGTCTGCTCTGGCAATCGGCACAATGTGCTGTGTGGATGCACTTGACCTCTCCAAAAAATGAGTATCTCTATTAGTCCGTTTTGTGTTGCTATAACAGAACTACCTGAGATTGGGTAATTTATAAGGAAAAGAGGTTTATTTGGCTTACGATTCTGGGACAGCTGCATCTGACACGGGCCTCAGGCTGCTTCTACTCATGGCAGAAAACAGCAGGCAGCCGGCGGGTACAAGCAGATCACATGGTGAGAGGAAGCAAGAGAGAGACAGAGGGGAGGTGCCAGGGTCTTTTTAAACAACCTGCTCTCATGGGAACTAATCCAGCGAGAACTCACTCATTAATCCCCCCACCCCCAGGGAAAGCATTAATCCATTCATGAGGGATCCGCCCCCTTGACTCAATCAGTTTCCAACACTGCCACATTGGAGATCAAATTTCCACATGAGTTTTGGAGGGGACAACACATCCGAACTCCATCATTGCAGAGTTCGGGTCTTATTTATTTTTGTATCACTAGTTGAGTTCAGCATGTATGTATGTGTGTGCACGCACGTGTGTGTCTGCAGATTGAATGGACACAAAGTTTAAATGATGATCAAGATGGCGATGTCTTAACCTTAGGCAGTTGAGGTTGCTGTACTCTGACCTGACTCTGGAAGCAAACTCTGGAAGCAAAACTGTTCTGCTCATGGAAAAATACCAGAAATGTGCATCACTATAAGTCTTGATTTAGAAATCCCCTGTAATCCCAGTCCCATATAATTACTAAAGCTCTTAACTGTCTTAGCTTCAATCTTCTCTTTTCTTGTAGCTCAGAGTGGATCCGGGGTGAAGCCTGTGGTGACAAATGGGGGTGTGGTTGCCTCCCTTTCCGTCTTTCTGTCTGTCTCGCTTCTTGTCTCTACTTCCACAGCCAATTTATGATGTGCAATAGAAAATAGATAGAAATAAATAGATGGAAAGTGTCTCCCTAGATGAGCTAGCTTCATTCTCTCGGCCTGGCTTTTGTTCTGAGATGCTCCCTTCTCCTGGGGGCTCTCCAGAAGGCCCTGCAGGGTCCCCCTGCAACCTCTGACCCAGGAGATGTGTCTCTATTCTCTGGCATCCCCTTCTCTAGCCACTAGGTGTTCACCTGCAGCTTCTCTCTGGATTTGAGGGTAGGAGCATCCAGCCCAGATCAAAGGCATATGGACTCTCATGTCATGAATTTACATCACTCTCTCCAAAGAAGTTTCTCCATCAATCTCTTCTTATTTTCTTTCTGACCTTGATCTTTCCAAAGGAGGGATCCAAAGAGCAGTAGGACAGTATTTCTTCATTCCTTTTGTAAATTCTGCATTTGCCTTTGTTTGTGTGGGCCTTTCCCATACTCCCCATGGTGTTCTGTTAGGTGTAGTCCAGGCACAGCATAAACACCGAAGCAGTTAGAGTCCCGCTGCAACAGCCTCTTGCTTTTATGATCCACCATGTGCCAGGCCCTGGGTAGTGAACAGAGCAAGGCTTGTGCTCTCCAGGAGGAGGACTTATTAAGGTGGTGGTGGAGGGGAGAGAAAGAGAGAGCTTCAGTCAGCCAATGTTTACTGAGTTTCTACAAGATGTCAGGCATGATGCCAAGTTCTCTGCATGAACAGGTGAAGGAAATGGACATGGTCCCTAACATAAAGATGAAATCTGTGAGGACCAGAGGGAGAGCAAGGGACTGAAGTAAAGCTGAGGACAGAGGGATAATGGAAGTTGAGGACCAGATCATTTATACTCTTGAAGGTGATTGTTAAAGCCTTGGAAGCCATTGGAGGGTTTAAGGTGCAATGTGATCTCATTCATATTTTGGAAAGATCATTCTGGCTGCTGTGCCGTAGGACACACAGCAGAAGCAGTGAGACAAATTTGGTGGCTGTTGAGGTAATGCGGTGGAGCAGTGTGTGAGTGATAGAAACACTGAGAGGTGGTAAGCCTTGCGATATCTTTGAATGTGGAGCCAACATTTGCTGATGATTTGCTATGGAGGGAGACTTCAGGGCTTTGGTCAGAGATCCAACAATAGTAAAATGACTATAAATTAGGATAAGACAAATGTGGAAGGAGAAAGTTGAGAGAAGAGTAGGAAATCAGGAATTCTTGAACAAGTATAGTTTGAGATGCCTATTAGACATCCCGGTGGACATGTCTGTGTTCAAGAGAGGGGTAGACTTTTGCTCATTAAAGCTGAGGGAGTCCTCAAGGAATAGATGGTATTTAATGCATGAGTCTGGAGGCACTGTTCTAGCAGGTGCATGTAGAATAAGAAGAATTCTGAGGAGTAAGCACCAGATCATTCCAATGTTTGTCGGTGGTTGGAATGGGAAAGGATTGGCCAAGAGATCATTTGGAGGAGGGGAGGACAATCCAGAGTGGCATCCGAGAAGCCACCTGAAGAAAGGAGTTCACTAGGAGGCAGTGATTAACTTATTAGATGTAGTTGATACGTTGAATTATAACAAGACTGAGGCATGACCACTGGATATGTGTGCAGGCCATAGGGGTCACTGGCAATGGTCCTTTTGCTGGATTGGTGGGGATGGAATTCTGAGTGGTTTGAGTTAAATAGAGAACGGAAGAATGGTGGCCATAGACAATTCCTTCCAAGAGGGGGAAGAGAGATGTGTGGTCAAGGGAGAGTATTTGAAAGGTGAAATGTAACACAGAGTACTTACCTGCTGATTAAAACCATCCCACAGAAAGAGAAAAAATGATGATGTAAGAGAGAAAGATGAGAATGGGGAGAAGGGATGGGATGTATGAGAAGAAATAGATTTAGGTGGAAATAGAGGCAACCGATCAGTAGTGATGAGAAGGACAGGTGAGTGCAGGTGCGTGCAGGAGCCAGGTGTGGTGGTGGCAGCATGTGCGGTTTCACTTCTTTTTGTTTTTTTGTTTTTTTTGTCCTTTTTGTGACCGGTAAGGGGATCGCAACCCTTGGTTTGGTGTCGCCCGCACCACGCTCAGCCAGTGAGCGCACCAGCCATCCCTATATAGGATCCGAACCCGTGGCAGGAGCGTCTCTGCGCTCCCAGCGCTGCACTCTCCCGAGTGCGCCACGGGGTTGGCCCCGGTTTCACTTCTAATGCCTCATTTTCTCAGCAAAGCCGCACGTGAGGGTGAGGGTGAAGAGGAGTTTTGGAAGATTCGGGAGAGAGCAGACATGGAATAGTCTTCCAGGAAATTGGGATTGATGTGGGAAAAGTCGTAGGATTCTGGGCAGCCTTCAAGGCTCACTTGAGGCTGGTGGTCATTAAGTTTTTATGATTTGGGGAGTTTTGTTTTCTGACAGTAGAAACTACAAGGAGAGAAAACAAACTATAAAATCCTGAGAATGTGATTCAAAATTTAATTCTTTAAAAGTCACTAACTATAACAATTCCCGGTAAATAGAATGGCTTTATTTTTATACTCATGAAACTAATGACATTATACCATAATGAACTGTCAGGGTTACTTGTGTGTGTTAGAGGGTGTAAATCTCCCCACTACAACCTAATTCTGTCTGGTCAACAGAAACTATTATTTTAGATCACCATTAAATTGTAGTGGTCTTTCCGATCAAACAAGCTTGTATTCCTGTGGTGAATGTGGAAGCGTTGATACCAGGGAAGTTAGCATCCGATCATATATTTCATATCCATTGGCAGCTAGAAAGTGTTAAAGTGGGCTTGCCGGTTAGCTTGCTTGGTTAGAGCGAGGTGCTGGTAACATCGAGGTCAAAGGTTAGATCTCCATACCAACCAGCTGCCAAAACAGATAAATACATAAATAAATAAAAATGTTAAAGCGTTTGGAAGATGAACTCTATTATGTGGTGATCATTAATTTAAAATCAGCATTGCTCTGGGTTTTCCTCCAGTGAAAAACAGTAGCTTGGGTTCAGATGGAGAGTAGGAATGAGCAGTTAACAAAGGTTGGAATTTTTCAAGGAAAACACAGTGGCAGGAAAAAATGGTTGGGGAGATAAAGGTATATGAAGGGCATGATTATGATACTCTGTGAATTCTATGCTGGCATGGAGAGAAATGGTGGCATGAGTGGGATGAAAGACAAGAAAACCATGGTAGGGTCAATGGATTATAGGTTACATTGGGGGCAAAGACTTGTACTCTACAGGATGGACAGGTAACAGGAGAGTTGGATTCTGAGAGAGGGATGCATGAGGTTGGGATTCTAGAGGAGCTACCGTCATGGAAATTACAAGGTCTAAGAGTGCACGGGAGATAGGAGAAGTCAAGTTCTGAGGCCACGGCCATTGCCCAGGGGAGAAATGATGGTGCTTTGGGTTGGAATGGTGAAAATGGAGAAAAGCATATGGTGAGGAACATGCCAATATGCCAATATGATCACGGGAGTCCATGTAGCACGGGGGTGTCAGGAGCTCTAGAGTCTGAGTAAAAAAAGTAAAAAAACAAAAAAATAGAGCTCTTTGTCATGAGCATTCAATGACTGCATATAGGTGAAGCACATGGCACACACTACAGTATCAACACCTGTGAATTCCGTGTAACTCCTTGAGCTGTTCCCTGCTGTGGATGCCTTTGCCTCCAGCAGGGGTTCTTTTCTGCACAGGAGACAC
>NW_007727537.1:179238-183649 GCF_000696425.1 Galeopterus variegatus
CAAGGAAAACACAGTGGCAGGAAAAAATGGTTGGGGAGATAAAGGTATATGAAAGGCATGATTATGATACTCTGTGAATTCTACGCTGGCATGGAGAGAAATGGTGGCATGAGTGGGATGAAAGGCAAGAAAACCGTGGTAGGGTCAATGGATTATAGGTTACATTGGGGGCAAAGACTTGTACTCTACAGGATGGACAGGTAACAGGAGAGTTGGATTCTGAGAGAGGGATGCATGAGGTTGGGATTCTAGAGGAGCTACCGTCATGGAAATTACAAGGTCTAAGAGTGAATGGGAGATAGGAGAAGTCAAGTTCTGAGGCCACGGCCATTGCCCAGGGGAGAAATGATGGTGCTTTGGGTTGGAATGGTGAAAATGGAGAAAAGCATATGGTGAGGAACATGCCAATATGCCAATATGATCACGGGAGTCCATGTAGCACGGGGGTGTCAGGAGCTCTAGAGTCTGAGTAAAAAAAGTAAAAAAACAAAAAAATAGAGCTCTTTGTCATGAGCATTCAATGACTGCATATAGGTGAAGCACATGGCACACACTACAGTATCAACACCTATGAATTCCGTGTAACTCCTTGGGCTGTTCCCTGCTGTGGATGCCTTTGCCTCCAGCAGGGGTTCTTTTCTGCACAGGAGACACCTGCTCCCCAAGGGGTTCACATCCTGAGAGCAACTGGTGTTTTAAGCAAGAAAGTGACATGGAATGACTTAGGTTTTATAAAGATTATTACATTCACTGTGGGGAGAATGATTTGTTCTGAATTACAAATAACACTGAAGAAGGGCTTGAGATTTCGGTATTTGTTGAAGTGGGAATGCACTGTAAAGTGTGTAGCGATGAACAGGGAGGTGAAGACACCATGTGCCGTGCTGCTCAGGGCCTTTAGGACTTGCCCCCTTTTCCTAGTAGCTGACTCTCCACCCGCTGCCCCTGATCAGCTTTAGGCGTAGAACCCCCTGAGCCGAGCCTCATGCCTTGATTTAAGGGATGTGCCCCCCAGCCCTCATTTCAACACGTTCGTTGGTCATACTCCCATTCATCCTTCAAAACTCAGTTCACGACCCATCTCTGCAGGCTCCTGTAGTGTCCAGAGCTTGAGTGACTCCCAATTGCCCTCTTCATGAGAACCTCTGAACTGGTTACATTTATTGCATTTGTAGAGGGATGTCCCATGACTAACATTATGATTTTTTTTCTTTTAGTGATAAAGTTGACCTTTAAAACTCACTGACCATTTTGCTCTCTGGCCTTGGAGCAGTCACCACCGTCTTTGTTCAGGGAAAACGATGGTTGGCTACTCGGGGAGCACATACCCAGTGGTCTTTTCGAGATCATGGCAGAAGGGAACACAGGGGCCTTCTGGGAGGCAAAAGTTCAAGATGGGCTTCTTCTCTTTGGGTTCCAATGTTTTCTTTCAGTCTGTGAGGCACTGAGGACAGTCAGTGGTACAATGTCAAGGCTGTTCATCTGAAAACCTCTCAGATTTCCCACTGAGGCTCAAGGCTCTGATTCACATATTTAATGATTTTTTCCTCTCTCATAAGTAAAGCTGGAAATGATGAATTGTTCGTGTTGTCTATTGTTCTCAAAATCTGTGGAAAGCTTTTCTCAAACAGGAAAAAAAAAAATCACATTATCCCAAGAGAAGAAACACATGAGGCTGGAGAAGATTCCGTGAGATCGTGGAAATTCTGTGCCAACCTGCTGCTGATACTCCCGTTGGAACCCCTGGGAAGCAAATGCCCAGCTGTAGGAGAGAGCCTCGAGGTCTCTCCTCCTGAAGCAGAGGTGCTGGGAGAGAGGTGGTGGTTTTAGATTTACTGGGACTTTTGAAACAAAAGAACCTCCCCAAGCAGAGGGCTGGAGCCCATGGGTGACATGTGAATGCCGTTTGGAGACAGAACAAAGGGGCTTCTGAACAACCTTCCAGTGATTCTCTGAGGTGAGGCTCTCTCTGCTTCACTCTTTTTTTTTTTCCATTTTTAAATATTTTTAATTGTGGTGAAATACACGTAACATCAAGTTCACCATCTTACCCATTTTTAAGTGTCCAGTTCAGTGATACTAAGGATGTCCACATTAGTGTGCAAACATCACCACCGTCCACCTCCACAGCGTTTTTCTTCTTGCAAAGTTCTGGAAAGCCAGACTATGACAATACAGGTGCAATGAGATGTCCATAACCAACCACGGCGTCCTGTCCTGGGGAGAGGACACCATGGCCATCGCGGGGCGTCAGTGAGTCCAGCCTCCTTGGCCTCCTGGGGGCTTGTGCACTGTGCAGAGCGGCCGAGTCGGATCCTGACTAAAGACAGTGGGTTGGGGGGGTGTGGACGGACAGTCCACATTTATGACCCAGCTACACCACGTGCTGCCACCAGGATGACTTGCTCACATGTCCAGCCCTCAGTTTCCTCATTGTGAACAGGGATGATATTCACAGTACTCAACTCAGGGGAGGTTGCTAGGATGAAATGTGACGACGTTTACAAAGTAATTAATATAACGTCTGGTCCAGAGTAGTCTCAGTAAATATTCACTATCATGTTATTGTGCTTAGCATTATTTCCCTCTTCTTTGAGCCTAAGAAACCAGGATTCACTGAGCCCTTTAGACAGATTAGTCACCCTGGGCTGTTAGACATAGTCTAGGAGATGGGAAAATAGACACAGAGGGAAGGGTGTGTTTTTTCATAAACAGCTTAGAACTACTGAGTGACTAGCTAAACTGGCACTGCAAGGCAGGGAAGGGGACACATTAGGCCATGCTGTTTTGTTCTGCTTGCTCTCTGCACACAGGACAGAACTGGCCACAGAACGGATGTCAACAATGCTGAAGGACTTTAGGGCTCTGACATGACCCTTCCTGCAGGTCCCGCCCTCACCCTGATTTTGACCTCTGCCGACAGACAGGCAGGCCCAGCAGCAGTCAGCAGGGATTTTCCTGGAGCAACCCCTCAAGCTGCAGCCATAGGGCTGAGGGAGGATGATTCAGTGGGGCTGGAGATGTGGGGCCTCAGGGGTGATTTTACCAAGTTGCTGACATTTTCTGGGGATCAAATCATTCACGATGATTCATAGTGTCAGGGGCANACTAGCTAAACTGGCACTGCAAGGCAGGGAAGGGGACACATTAGGCCATGCTGTTTTGTTCCGCTTGCTCTCTGCACACAGGACAGAACTGGCCACAGAACAGATGTCAACAATGCTGAAGGACTTTAGGGCTCTGACATGACCCTTCCTGCAGGTCCCGCCCTCACCTTGGTTTTGACCTCTGCCGACAGACAGGCAGGCCCAGCAGCAGTCAGCAGGGATTTTCCTGGAGCAACCCCTCAGCTGCAGCCATAGGGCTGAGGGAGGATGATTCAGTGGGGCTGGAGATGTGGGGCCTCAGGGGTGATTTTACCAAGTTGCTGACATTTTCTGGGGATCAAATCATTCACGATGATTCATAGTGTCAGGGGCACCTGGAGCCGTGCCTCAATCCCCGACATCCCGTCGGGGAGGAGCCGCCACACCCCTGTCCTGCTCCTGCCCAGGGATTTCCGGGTCCCCAGTGGAAGCAGAGCCAGCCCTGGCTGCTCTTCAGCAGGGCCGCCCCTGACACCAGCACAGATAGGGCTGCGTGGAAGGCCAGATCACCCTGAGGTCCAGGCTACCTTTCCAGCCCCATTTCCCTTCTGCCCGCCAAGCTCATGTGCCTCAGCATCTGGCCAAACCTGCATTCACTTCCAGCTTTGCTTTCATTGCAAGTCAATTAGCTTCTCTAAACTTTATGCTGTTAACACGTTCAGGGGCTGCTGTGAAGACCAGACAGGAGAAGAAGCACAGGCCCCGGGTCCCCTATGGAGCAAGGGTTTCATTCCTTTCCCTTTTTTGTCTTCGAGGACTCCAAAAAGTGTCCCAACACACCAGCCACACTCTTGCTTCTCTTCCTTGACCCAAGCTGCTCCCTCCCCGCAGGGCCTGTGGCTCTTCCATCTCTCCTGGGAGAAAGCGCTGTCCTAAGTCTCTAGGTCCCCTCCCTGAAGCCTTCCACCCACCCAGCTCAGGGTTCTTTCTTCCCTGGCTCTTTTTGTGTGTAGACTCAACAGAAGAGCATTTCCCTAGAATGTCTAAGATCTGGCGTTTTCTGTATTACTAGTGTTTTTAGAGGTTAGACACTTTGAACTGCAACATAGCCCAGCAATACTAAAAAGGTTATTTAGCACATCAAGGAGACATTTGTATGTTGATGCATGTACACAAATGAAAGTTAACATTTTAAACCATTAATACCAAAGTGAACCTTGTAAATGGCGTTCACCTATCCTGGTAGGAAGTGCCTGTCCATGACATCTGCAGGGGCCACAGGCATCTAGCTTCCGTGACATCACATTGTTTGTAGCTTAGCAGAG
>NW_007727537.1:184289-185715 GCF_000696425.1 Galeopterus variegatus
ATCTGCAGGGGCCACAGGCATCTAGCTTCCGTGACATCACATTGTTTGTAGCTTAGCAGAGCACACCACCATCATGTGCCACCCATCAAAGCACATTTCCTGTCTGTTTTTTTCCCTGATGTCATTCAAATGTGATTTATAATGATAAAGAAAGTGTTTTCCCATTGTCTGAATTTGGGTGAAATGCCAGCGTGGAGGACGAAGAATGATCAGAACTGTCACACTCCGAGAGAAGTGTAAGACCCACTGTGGACGGCAGAAGGGTCTGTGCAGCACCCAGGCCTCCCGGAGCATGTGAAGAAGAGGCTCGTGATTCACAGGGGTGGGGGCAAGGAGTGAGAGGTGTTGGGAGATCAAGAGCTGGGCTCGGAGAGAGCTTCTGTAGAGACAGGGGAGGGGGCCGTGTGAGAGGAGAGAGGCAGCTCGCCATCGGGGGCAATGCTTGTGAAGCTCCACAAGGCCTGACCCATGTCCCAGAGTGTTGGGGCAAACATGGGACAAAGCCAGGTGTCCCTTTCACCTGGAGAAGCAAGCAGGTGAAAGACAGATGCGGCTGGGAGGAGAGGAGGGAGGCATGGGGTGAGCTGGACAAGCAAAGCTAGAGGGATTTCCTGTGGAGCCCAGTCAAGAGAGCTGCCTGTTGGGTATGTGGAACCCAGAAGGTGGTGACTGCCCAGGACAGAAACTGAATGTAGGTCCTCAGATATCGGGCCATGGTTGGCTGTAGGAGTGCTCGTGAGGGGCTCTAAAGAACCAGTTCAAGGGGCAGCAATTAGCTGCCTGGTGAGCAGAGACACAGGACATCAGCTGAGTAGACAGATTTGCCTCTTCTGTCTTCTGTCCTACCTCGTCTTGGCCGCTGACCCTGGAGGGCCCAGAGGCAGCAGAGAGAGCCAGGGACATGGCTTGGAGAGTGCCAGAACTCACTAGTACCAATCCTCTTACTGCTGGTTCCCAACTCAGAGGGCAGCCTGACTGATTGGATTTGTGTGGGGTGGAAGTTTAATTATTACTCCTGAAGGTGACTTCAAAACCGTGGTCTCTGCCAGAGTTGTCATTCAGGGATGGAGAAGGGAGAGGCGACAGACTGTCTGGGGCAGCCTATTTTGTAACTGTACCTTACTAAATTTAGCCGTTCAATAAATAGAGCAATTGCCAAAAAAAAAGTGACAATCACCGAAGCATCCACCCAAAGTGAGTCTACCGTTTGGTTGCCTCCAGCTTTAGACTCTGGCATATTCAGACTCCTACTCTGTCTATTACAGCACATCCATTTGTAAAGTATGCACTTTTCCTTTCCTTCCTGAAATATGACCTCAGTGATGTTCATGATAAGCATGCTGAGACCAGCCGGAAGACATACAACCAAACAGCGGGCAGAGCACCTGGACACTGCAAGGGCAGAGTGTTTTGAGTCACGGAAGAC
>NW_007727537.1:187013-187934 GCF_000696425.1 Galeopterus variegatus
GAATGGATGGTGTGGGCTGGGGAGGGGGGCCGTGATGCTAGTTCTAGAGACTGGGAAGTGACAGGGCCCACAGCTGTGGGGACCCAGGAGGGAGAACGGGCCTGCACTGAGGAGGGGGTAACAGGCACCAAATAGGCCATGCTCAAAAGCGGGCATTACAGTAGGCGTCCCATTTGCTGGGGAGGGAAGAGATTCTCAGAGAGAATAGGAAGTTTATTTATGGTCACAAAATTAAATTAGATCATTTCATTCTTATTCCTGTGGTCTTTGGAGAGGAGAAGTAAAGAAATGGGACCAAAGAGGCAGAAAAGAATAAAACTAAAGGGAAAAATACATACAATTTTATCAACACAAGCATGGATTCATCAGAAACTTCTATGCATCTGGGCCGGCCCATGGCTCACTCAGGAGAGTGTGGTGTTGATAACACCAAGGCCATGGGTTCAGATCCTATACAGGGATGGCTGGTTGGCTCACTGGGTGAGTGTGGCACTGACAACACCAAGCCAAGGGTTGAGATCCCCTTACCGGTCATCTTTATAAAAAAAAAAAAAAANAAGGAAGGAAGGAAGGAAGGAAGGAAGGAAGGAAGGAAGGAAGGAAGGAAGGAAGGAAGGAAGGAAGGAAAGAAGGATGGAAGGAATGAAGGAAGGAAGGAAGGAAAGGAAGGAAGGAAGGAAGGAAGAAAGAAACTTCTATGCATGAAATCACAAGATGGGTGAGACCGTGCACGTAAAAGTGGACCCAAGCCTTTGGCTAATCCCATCTCTGACTCAACCTCTCCAGTTCACTATTGTTTTTATGTTATCAGATTTCTGTCTTAATCAGGAAGGGCAATATTGTCTGAGCAAAGGTTTAACAGAAATGTGTTTCCCTATGTACGTAGAACATCCCTTTCCCCATAAGTCTTCAAATGATCTT
>NW_007727537.1:189293-202084 GCF_000696425.1 Galeopterus variegatus
TGCCAACTGACTTGCCCCAAATCACTCCATTTAAATACAATTGTCTTGACGCTGAGGACTTATAACCTTTGCAATGTCGAGAGGGTCTGAACATGCACTTCTCTCCCATTATGGCAGAAAGATGGATGAAATGACCCATTGATCATCTATGCAGCATTTGTTCTCTAAAAGCAAGATGATGGCAATTCAATGGCAGTGTCCAAATAATGAAATGACCTCTGAAGATTAGACAATGGCCTACTTACCAGCGCAGAACCTGGGTGGGATACTGATGATGGGAGTGGGGGGTATCCTTTTCTTCTGCAGGTCAGAAGGGCTTCCACATCCCTCAGTGCTGGCCCAAGGTCTGTGCTCAACGAGGACCCCCTTCCCTTGACTCCCTACCCCCTGGGGTGTAGGCTGCTCTTCTGTCCCCATGGTCACTGCCCTGATGTGGCCTCATCTCCTCCCTCCTTGATCTCCTGCCTCCAGGCCCTCCCTACTGGAATTGATCCTCCTCTTTGCTGCCAGACTTATCTTTTTGTATTTTTAATACAGTATTTTTTAGTCTTGTATTCAATAAATGCATACTCATTCTGGAAAAGCTGAAAGATACCAAAAAATCATCCCAGAGAAAAAAGAGAATCAAAGTGCGGACTATTTCCTTCCAATTTTTATGAAGTAAACATCCTTATGATAGCTGGAATTAAATATCAGTTGTTACTAGGATGGAAAGGCTGCTGGAGCCCAAAGAGATATAATATTAGAGGGAGCCAAATGGGGAAACCAAGTCATGCTTCCCCAAGTCTCCCGCCTAGAGAGAATCAAGACCTTGGAATTAGAGCTAAATGATTTCTTGTTATGCATAGCCAGAGAGTCCCCAAAACCAGGTGGAGGATCTCCCAATGGAAGACTATTACTTGTTCAAAATATTTTCTTAAATCCATCCATGCAAGATTTTAACTTCTCATTGATAAAGGGTTTGGCCATGAGATTTGCTTTGGCCAATCAACTGTGAGTGGAAGAGACATGTACCAATCCCAGCAGATGTTTTAGATAGCTCTTCTGTCTCTCATTTTCCTCTGTCATGAGACANCCAATCCCAGCAGATGTTTTAGATAGCTCTTCTGTCTCTCATTTTCCTCTGTCATGAGACAGGTTTGTCCTGGAGGCTGCTCCTCAGTCCTGGGATGAAGAAGTGTGAAGCAGGGAAGTACTGCACCTTCAGCTAGAGATGAATATGATTGTGAGCAAGAAATAAACCTTTGTTGCTGTGATCCACCAAGATTTCGGGGGTCATTTGTTCCTGCAGCATAAGCCTAAGCTGACTGATAACTTCTGTTGATGACCAGGGAAGTCATGCAAGTGGATAACCAGGGCAGATATAAAAGCTGAGGACCAGGTACATCATAGGAAAACATTTGCATTATGTGGTTCAAGGAGACATGGCGGTTGTGGGGATTCAGGAGTAGAACATGCTAAGAGAGAGCATGTTCCTGTTAAAGTGGCAGTTACTCTAAGGGAGGGACCAAGAAATGGGACACTCTACTGATCATGTGAGCCACAATTTATATGGTGCCTCCTGGGTGCCAGTAGCCCTGCTGAGTGACATTACAGTCATTACATCACTGGATCTTCCCCCAAGCTCCAGAAAGTGGATGACCATTATCAGGAACATTTTAAGGCTCAGAAAATTGAGGCTTAGGGAAGTTAATAACTTACACCTGCACGTAGCTCGTACACAGTAGAGTGCTAATTCATGCTCAGGTCTCTTTGACGCCAGCATCTGCTCACTCAGAAGGGATTAATTCCTGGCCAGGTTACCAGCAAGGCTGCCCATGAAAAGGTAGCTTCTGGCCAGGACTATGTGGGGGAAGGATGATAGTGGGGAAGACTCATTACAGCAAATCACTACTGGCAGACCCAGAAAGCACTGGTTTTCCATGTTTTATTCTAAGGCAAGTTTTGGTGGGTCTTTTCTGGTGGCGAAGGCATAGATCTGAAATTAGAGGTGAGGTGAAGCAAGAGCATACAGAAATTTAAATTATATCCACTCATATTCTCAAGATTTTTTCTGATTGTAAAAGTAAAGCAAATCCTATAAATTATAATTACCTGGAGTACAAGTGGAAGGAATCCAACTGGAGCTTGTTTTTGCAAGAGAGAATTATTGGGAAGATCCTGAAGCAGTCTCAGAAGTGGGGACAGGAATGTGGCGGAGCTCTGGGAAGTCTGCAGCTAGAGGCTGGAGCACAGCGGAATGCCTTCTAACCAGTGCTTGGCTCTGTTTCTCTTTGGAAAATCATTCCTTCCTTCTCTGTTCCAGCCTCGTGTAGCTGCCATCAACTCTCAAGCTCTCATACCTTATGTTTCAGCTACCTGGAGAGAGATGTCTCAGTTTCATTTCCAAAAATCTGGGGGAAAGGCTCTGATTTGGTGCAATGTGGTCCAGGTGTCCTGGCTAAGCAAGCAGCTGGAGCCTGGAGTGTGGCCATGTTGTGCACACATGGCAGCACTTGTGTTCCTAAGCTGATGAGGTGGAAGTTTCCAAAAAAAGTGCTTAGGGAAGACAGGCAATTCCACAAAAGTTCAGTATACATGTGCACTCGAGAATATTTGGGCCAAAAAGAAATAAGGAGAGAAAGTGAAAAACACAAAAGATCCTGTCTCTCAGAGGCAAACTATCTTTCTTTCTTTCTTTTTTAAAATTATATATACATCTTTATTTTATCTTTATTACCTTTAATATATTTTTTGCATGCAATACTCTACTCCATGGTTGAAACTGTATCACTCATACTGAGTTAAAGCACAGTTAACAAAGACAAATTCTAGGTCTTAGGTGGAATATGATATGAAGAGGGGCTTATTTTCAGCTAATGGACAGCACGGAGGGGTTCATTAGTTTTTTTCCAGTTAAAAACCATACCCAAAGCAGAATGTACATTTCCAGACATTGGTTATGAGTTTTAAAGCTGCAGGGCATGTACTTCTACAAAGGGATCTCTCCAACACACCAAACTTAACATACCTCTCCCCTGGTTAACTCTGTGTTGATCCCAAATAAAATCCCAACTCCTTCACACGACAAACACGGCCTTCCGTCAACTGGCCCTTGCCCTTGTGCCTTGCTTCAGTCTCAAACTCCAGGCAGATGCATCTGGTTGCAGTTTGTTTGCAGGTTCATTTATTTACTTTCTCATTCATCCCACATTTATTAAGATAGATACTGGACAAACAGAAGTGAGTAGGATGCTTTCTTTTTGCTCAAGAGCTCACAGCCTAGCAGGGGAGGAGCATGAGAAATCAGGAAATATCTAGAAGGTAGTAAATATCATAATAAAGGGAAGCCTGAGGTGCATGCAGGCATGCAAAACCCGGAAGACCTTGTAGGGTTTTCAGGGCAGACGTGAAGAAAGCCAGTTGTAACTTGATTGGGCTCATGGAGCCAAGAGACAGTAAATCGCAGTTCCTTTCTGTTCCCATTTTTCCAGGAAATTGGCATGGAAAACTTCAGTAGCATCTCCCCTGTAGGTTCTCCCTCTTCTTTGCTGTCAGTTTCTGGAGCGTCCTCTGGTCCCCAGTCGAGGAAGTGGTTTGGAAGAAGGAGGTAGCACCGGTTTCCTGGCCACTGCCACCTGCTGCCCTCCTGAGCCTGTCCCAGCTGGTGCTGTCAGTGGGGCTGGCCTCTGCTCTGAACTTCCTCCAGTCCCATCCACTCCATTTTCAACACCTACTCACATTGCTAGATTTAATGAGTCAGACCTGCCCGCACTACTTCTGGGCCATTATGCCATTGTCAAAATTGACATTTCACTTTCCAGTTATTGTGTTACCTTCTGCATGTGTAATTGCTTTTGGGTCCACTGCCTATTCAACAATGGAGCACAACAGGAAAATGTGTCTACTCCGTGAGATTAATTATGGAAACACTTAACGCCTCTGCCAAGATGTCTGCACCCAGGTTGTTATGACTGTAGCAGAGAAAAGAAGCTTGTGATCCTCAGATGCATAAGAGACTAGGTGATCAGGTCTTGGATTTGGTCAGGTCCCTGGATTTCAGCATTTGACAAGTAGACAAGTGTGTGTATGTGTGTATGTGTGTGTGTGTGTGTGTGTGTGTGTGCATGCCCATGTCTTTGGATATGTGCATGTCTCTGTGTGTGACATATGTGTGCACATACATGCATGTGTGTGCAGGTATGCTTACATAGCCACATGGGGGCCTGAGGATGGAGGCTTGTGTGTAGGTGACTGTGACTGCACGGATGATTTAGAATAGTGAGAATTCACTCACTCGTACGTTATTTACCAATAGCAAAAGTATATTGGATGGCTACTCTGTACGAGGTTTTGAGCTAGCCATTAGGGATTTAAAAATGAGTAAGTTGAGATTTCTACCCTCAAGCAATACACACATTCAAGAGAGAAGGGTTTGTCAGCTCAGCAGTACTGGTGTTTTGGGGTCAGTTAATGCTTTGTTGGGGGATGAGGGCTATTTTGTGCATTGTTCAGCAGAATCCCTGCTCTCTACCCACTAGATACTAGTAGTAAACCCCCCCATACCAGTAATGACAATGTCCCACAGACAATGCCGCATGTAAACTAGGGGGCAAAATTGCTCCCAGTTGAGAAACACTGTTATCAAAAAATGTTAAAGCAGGTAATTTGGATAGTGTAAAAGGAGTAGTTTAATAGAGATGTGCTCTGATGCTTTGGGACCTCAGAGGAGAGGGGACAAGAAGGGAGAAGAGGTTTAAAGGGAAGAGGAACTAAAAGCTAGCCACATTCCACACAGGCTCTTCCACGGAAGGCAGGACTGTACGGTGCACAGAGCAAGGTCAGGCCCTCACTTGGTGCAAGATGGTGGGGCATCTCATGGGAACTCAAAAATCTGGAGCTCACCCTTCAGGGTGGAGCCTGGGGTGAAGCAGAGTGCAGGGCACAGGGAGAAAGGGGGGATAGAGCCACATCATTGGGATCATGTGAGAGAGAAGGAGGAAGAACAGAGAGGAAAGGGAATCCACCGTCCTTCTGAATGGACTCCAGATGAGCTTCACAGGGTGGGAGAGGGGGAGCCACATCATTGGGATCATGTGAGAGAGAAGGAGGAAGAACAGAGAGGAAAGGGAATCCAGCGTCCTTCTGAATGGACTCCAGATGAGCTTCACAGGGTGGGAGAGGGGTGCTTTGGGCCATCGTCTGAACAGTAGTTGCAGATAGCAGATTATACCTGCGTGTCCTCCCATGAGTTATGGACCAGTGAAAAGCACGTGGCTCCTAGTGCGAGGACACTACATCAAAGGAGGGCTGAGCAAATTCCAGGTCTCTCAGTCTGGATGGCAGTAGAGGCTTCTCACTTCCTTCTGTGAACCATGATGTAAAGCTGACTAGTGCCCCGGAGCTGGCGAGTCGCCGCTGATGCCCCCGTGGATTCATCCTCTGCTGTGGACACAGAGCTTCTATTTTAGGTGCTCTGTCTGCCTCACATCCTGTTTCCACCACCAAGGCTGCGGGGCGGCCCCTCCCGTTGCTGCCGGAGTATGGTTCCTGTTTGCTAAATGCTCTGGCGATGACATCACACTAGGGAGGTATTTCTCTCAGGCCTGTGAAGGACAAGGTCACACAACTGGGGACAGGGCCAGGTGTGACCTGTCAGTCACTGGGGAAAGGGGCAGCTCTTTAGGGAGGAGCCCAGAAGGGAGAAAGAACTGGCTTTTTTCTGTTTTGATTTTTCTTTGCTTAATATGAAGATGTCTGGGTTTACAAAGAGGATAATGTAGGGGTCACTCTTTGTGGTCCCCATTTGTGAATGGGCCCCAGATAATACCAGTAGATGGATTAGGGTGGGTGTAAGTGGATTCCTCAAGAACACCCCTACAGGCTTGGAGAAAAGGTTACCCTTTCTTATCTCAAAGTCCCAGTGCACCTGAGGTCAGTGTGGCAACTCCGTGGGAGCTGCAGAGAGCTGTGCAGTTCACTCTTCTCAGAACAAAGAAGAGGGGAACCCACAGGCCTGGGAGAGGCCCTGTCTGCGTGCGGCAGAGGGCCACGTGGTCTTCATATCTGTGTCCCTCCAGGGACCAGAACCATGCAGGCCACATACTAGGTGCTCAGACAACATTGCCGTAAATGGAACAAACTAATCTAGTCTAAGCAACATCACCAACTTCTTGTGTAATCTTGGAAAAGCCTCATTATTCCCATCTGTAAAGTGGGGATCTTAATAACATCAACCTTGGGGTGTTTTGAGGATTAAACGAGAATATGTATGTAGACACTCTTTGTAAACTTTAAAAGAATATACACACCTAAGATCAGAAGGTTAGAAAGCTGCCTCTCTGCTGCTATTTCATGACTATTCCACATGTTAATTTAGAGGCCGCAAGGGCCAATTTTCCAACAGGCATTGCTCACTTCTAGTAGTTATCTATGCTGTACAAACATACATTATCCTCCTGGGGCCCAGTAGAGCTATTTTTATCTTGAATAAAAAATAAATTCAGCTTGTAAATATTTTGATGTTTTCTGAACTAGCCTTTGTGTTAATAAAGGTTGTTCAGAATTTACTAGAATGTTACTATCTAGAGATGGTGTAAGGAAAGAGAGGAAGCTGGTCCGGGAGGGAGCAGAACTTTGTTTTTTGTAAGCTAGACTGTTTAGTTTCTTGTTATTCTCCCTTAGGTATTGGCTAACAGCTTTCTGAAATGTCCAGTGTGTCCCAGCAATGCTTGGGGGCAGTGGGGCTGGGGTCTAAGGCTGCCCTCAAGGCAGGCAGGCAGGTGGCCAAGGTGAGGGTCAGGAGTGTATGACAGTTTTCTTTTGCTGCTGTAACAAATTATCTCGACCTTAGTGGCTTAAAAGACACAAATTAATCTTCTTACAGTTCTGGAGGTGAAAAGTCTAAAATCAAAGTGTTGGAAGGACTGTGTTCCTTCCGGAGGCTCTAGGGAAAATCTGTTTCTTCCTCTTTTCCAGCTTCTGGAGGCCGCCTGTATTACTGGGCTCATGGCCCCATCACTCTGACCTCTGCTTTCATCCTCAGATTCTGTTCTCTGACTCTGATCCTCCTGCCTCCCTCATATAAAGATCCCTGTGATGACATTGGGCCAGATAATTCAGGATAATCTCCCCATTGAAAGATTATTGATTTAGTCACATCTGCAAAGTCCCTTTGTGTTATGGACTGAATGGTCACATACCTCCCAAATCCCTATATTGAAGCCCTAATTCCCCATCTGATGGGATTTTGAGATATGGCTTTTGGGAGGTAATTAGGATTAGACTGGATCATGAAGGCAGGGCCCTCATGATGGAATTCATAGTCTTAAGAGAGCAAAAACAGAGGAAAGGCCATGTAGGAAGCTTCCAGAAGGCAGCCAGGAAGAGAGCCCTCACCAGACATCAACCCTGATGACACCTTGATCTTGGACTTTCCAGCTTCCAGAACTATGAGAAAATAAATTTGTTTTTAAGCACTCCCATCTATGGTATTTTTTTATGGAAGCCTGAGCCAACTAAGACACCTTGCAAGGTAACATACTCGACATTCTGGGGATTGGGACGTGCACATCTTTGTGTGATATTTATTAAAATCTATGGTATTTTTTTATGGAAGCCTGAGCCAACTAAGACACCTTGCAAGGTAACATACTCCACATTCTGGGGATTGGGACGTGCACATCTTTGTGTGATATTTATTAAGTATACCACAGGGCACCATCTCCACAGAGCCTCGGACAGAGGGAGGCTAGAGCAGGCAGTGTGACCTGCAGAACCTCCCCTCACAGCTAAAACTTGGAGATGGTTGGTCTGCACCAAAGGAGGCCTCACTTCCTGACATCTTGCTCTTGTCCCTGCCTCCATGCCTCTGGGGATGGGTCTCCGGGATGCACACGGCCTCCCTTGTTCTGACCATGCCCAGGCCATGAGATGAACACTCTGAAGACTCGAATTTGGAAACTTGGAACTGGCTCCTCGCATACTCCACCCCCATCTGGCCTTTGGCATTTCCCCATTCATTTATTCACATATTTATTGGATAGATATTATTGGGTGCCTACTCTGTACCAGGTACTATTCTAGGGCCTGGAGATACATCATTGAACAAAACAGGCCAGGCCTTGCTTCAAAGTCTCACCATTGTGTATGGTATAAATCTGCAATCCCAGGCATGTCATTCAAGGTCACCATGATTTGACCTCTACCTCCTTCCCACCTGCCTCCATGCCTCTGGGGATGGGTCTCCGGGATGCACACGGCCTCCCTTGTTCTGACCACCCAAGCACGGGTCATGCCCAGGCCATGAGATGAACACTCTGAAGACTCGAATTTGGAAACTTGGAACTGGCTCCTCACATACTCCACCCCCATCTGGCCTTTGGCATTTCCCCATTCATTTATTCACATATTTATTGGATAGATATTATTGGGTGCCTACTCTGTACCAGGTGCTATTCTAGGGCCTGGAGATACATCATTGAACAAAACAGGCCAGGCCTTGCTTCAAAGTCTCACCATTGTGTATGACATAAATCTGCAATCCCAGGCATGTCATTCAAGGTCACCATGATTTGACCTCTACCTCCTTCCCGGTGGCCTCCTTGGTCCTTGCTCCTACATCTACATTCCCGTGGCATCTCATAGGTGTCTCTGTTACTGGGCTCCTCTTCCTCCAGCAGCATCAGAGCTCTAAACTGCTGACATAGAAGAGGGCTTCAGGACTGATCTTTGCTGACGTCAGGTGGCAGATTTCTCTTAACAAGTTCCTGGGCTGTGCGAGGTGTGCCTTGACCCATATGTCAGGGTCCTGGTGCTATGTCACGGGCTAGGTATGCAGATGACAGGTAACCAAGGCTGTGGAGTCTGGAGGCAGCAAGACCTCACATGTAGACCAGATGCCATCGCTAAGTAGCGTGAGCGACAGCAACTCCTTTGTGTGGGAAAAGAGGCTAATGATTCTTATTGTGAATGAACTTCAGGGACACTGCACTCAATCGCTTTTGAAGTTTTTGAGAAAATGAGCTCAATTTCCTCATCTCTGCAATTGGGAAGTGCAAAAGTGTTACGGAGATGAATAGAGCTAATATGTACACAGTGCCTGACACACAGAAAGAGCTCCATAAGCAGGAATTGTGATCGTGTAATTACATTTGTTGGTCTCACTGATGTTCCTCATTTCACATTCGTCTGAGCCTCTATAAGCAAGATGACCAACTACCCGGGTTGTGTCTGAAGTAATAAGACAAACCTCCCTGGGTCAGAGCTAGTATTAGTTAGAAGCATGCTTGTCTTTTTATATTTCTGCAAACTTTCTGAGTGAAGAGATGGATTTCTTTCCCAGGTAGCATCTAAATCATCACACGGTAGCCAAAATTGCCCAATCCTTGCTCATTAAACACATTGATTCTCCGGATCCATTTTGATTTGAAGTCAGCTGTCAGTCACAGTCGCCCTCCAGGGCTCGGGGCTGTCTGGTACACTTTGCATGCCACTCAGGTTTGGTGGTCACGAGCACCCCGGGGTCAGGTGTCAGTCTCACCTTCTGAGGGAGGAGGAAATAAAGCCAAGGAGAGATGCAGCTTCCTGCAGGCCATGCCTTTCTGGGGAGGAGGGAGGGCAGAGTTGAGGCCTGGGGGAGTGGGCCAGGAGTCACTGGTGAGGTCCTGCTGCTGCCCTTAGTCTCGATGTCAGAAACATGGAAGGCTGGATCAGGTGCCAACTGGAGCGCATCTGGGTGGGAACAATTCTGATCTCATTTCTACAACCAAATGAAATGTGCTTGTTTCCTTACCCCGTGATCACGGTTTTCATTTCTTCTCTGAAAATGCTTCTGGAGCAATAGCCATTTGAGAAGAGTTATTGCTGAAATGAAAACTCTTAAGAAGGTGAAGTTGGAAAAGCTCTGCTGGCGTAGAGTGGGGTTCTCACTGCAGAGAGGCCGGCTGCTGGGCAATGCCGGGGTTGGTGGGTGAGGATAAGGAAGGGGCTGTGGGGAGACCCCAGCCCCAGTCATGACTGGTATTGGCGCAGAGCCTTTGACTTTTTCTGGGCCTCAGACACCATCCCCCTTCCTGGCCACACACACATACTAAGGTTACATGTTTTCCTGTCCGCTGTCCTCAGGCTTCTGTTTTTAGGGATAATGGAAGACTACAGTTGTACAAAGATAGCAGCTGTGTTGAAATAGATACACTGTATAATCCCGAGAAGAGAAAGAGTGGTTGGCCTTTAGGAAAAGGAAAGAGGCATGCACACAGGGAAGCTTCTAGAAAGTGTGTGGGTGGATAGATAAGTAGAGAGCAGGATGGGGGAGGTGGTGAAGTTTCCAGTCTCTGGAGCCAGACTGCCAGATTTGAGTCCCGCTCCCTAGCAGTGTGGCCTCCTTGCTGTGCCTCAGTGGACTCATCTGTGAAACGGGTGAGTGCCATTTGATGATAACAGCACCCGACTCACCACGTTATCATGAGGACTGAATAAGAGGCAGTTTAGAAAATGTCACCTGTTTAGAATGATGTCTGGCATATAGCAAGTGTTCAAAAAATGTGAACTGTTATTAGAAGTGAGTTAAGATATCTAAGGTTGATAAGAATTAAGAACACTTAAGCCTAGAATGGTTTGTCACTTGTGTACAGTCACAAGATCACTATTTAAAGAATATCTGTTTACGTATCTCAACTTCTGGGAAATCACAAGGAGGACATGAGAGGGAAGGCGTGGTGTCTGCCTTCCAGGACTTTTCGTCTGCTTGAGAGGAAGGGTCAAGCATACCCTAGACAGAGGATAAAGTGTCATATTTTCTGAAAGTACCCAGAACCTGATAAAAAGTAGGGCCAAATCATGGCATTTGGTAACAGGACATCATTTCAGTAGAGCTGGAAGGGAACTTTGTCACCCTTTACTCCCACCTCTCCTTTGCTTTACACTTCACAGCTGCAGCTTCCTTCCCACGCCAATCCTGGCAATGAATCAGGCAGTGGCTGTTCGCTCAGCCTGGCCCAGGAGTGAGGGCGGCGTGCAGCAGATCGCCCAGACCCCCGGTGGATATCCAGTGCTAGAGAGAAGGAAAAGTTAGTGGTTTCAAGCCACTAAGATTTTTCATTATGGGGAGGTAGAGGGGGTTAACGAGAAATTAGTTAACAGACACAAAGAATGACGTGCATTATAATGATGAGCAAGCTAACTATCCTGATCTGACCATCACGCATTGTATACAACTATCAAAAGTCAACTTTGTACCCCACGTACATGTATAATAAATTATCTTTAAAAGAATAAATTTAAAAAGACAAATATTTTGTGTTATTTGTTATACAACATAACCTAGCTTATACCGACTGATACAAAATATTAGGCTTTTTTGCAGGCTCCTATTCTATGTGCCTGCCTCTTTACCACATATTTGTATGCTCTTAACTCCCTTTACACACATTTTCCTTCTTTCTGCATCCTAGCATTTAAGCGGAAGCAGTCCCCAGGTGTGGGCATGCTTTGCTTCATGTTTTCCCCAAGATCTCATGGCAAATAGATCTCTCTTCAAGCCCTGACCTCAGTCTCCTCACTGTTACTGTTGTCAGTTAAGTTTTGTAAGCATTGTAATTTGTTGTAAGTATCGAGTGTATTCCCCTCTATGCACTTGACCCTCAGCATTGTTGTAAACATAGAGAAGGAAAGGTGAATGTATTATCATTTCCCCCAGGGTGGTTTGAGTTTGTAAAGGGATTACTGTAGCTTCTTAATTTTTGGAGACATGAATTTCCCAGAGACCTGTGGGGTTTCCAGAGGCCGGTTTATTAGTGCATCTTTTTAACCCATCAAAGTTGTTCTGGTTGAGTCAGGGACTTAGAGTTAGCACCAACAATTCAGGAAGGTTGAGACAACGCTGGAGACCTTTGGTAAGAGGGCGCTATTCATTCCAGATCCTAGCTGGGGTCCCCTGAAAGCAGAAAGAGCTGGAATGAGGACTCGTGTCTAGATGATTTATTTGGCAGGTGATCTCAAGGAGCCAGAATGAGGCAGAAGGAAGAAGAAACGCCAAAGCGAGGGTGTGCTGTTGAGGTTGCTGCTGTGGGCAGTGGGTGCTGTTCTTCTAGGGCTGCCTGAGAAATGCACAGGATGATACCTGGAGTTGTCAGCAGGAGGTGCAGGGGCTCTTGGCTCCTTCCAGTCCTCCTTACTTGCAGGGACCCCCCAGGGCTGCTTACAGCGCTCTGTGTCTGAGGAATAACTGTACACCAGGCTGGGTGAGCATCACCACAGGAGCGCTGCCCCTCCAACGGGAGGGAAAGTGTGGACGCACTGAATGTGCTAGATATATGATTCTGCTAGCACTAAGTGAGCCAAAGAACCACCCTACCCGCACCCCCCCCCAAAAAAAAAGTCCACATTAGCTGCATCTGAAATCTAAGGTGAGGCAGGGAATGCAAGTCACAGTGACAGCTGGGTCTGCTTCAATGCTATGATGTGATTTGAAATAAATAAAGTGTGTGCGCAGTATTTTGATACGCTACTATCTTCCTGGAAAGGCAAGCTGATTGTCAGTCCTGTCACAATATGGGTGAATGTGGGTGAGCTGGGGTACAGTGTATTCTGTAGAAGGTGGCAAATCCACTCTACACTGTCTTCTATACTGGAGTCATCAGATCCTGACTCTTTTCCACAACTGAGAGGCAACTTAGCCAACTTTTTGGGTACTATTTTCCCAGCATTTTTCTAACTCATCATTCCAAACACCTAAAGGCAATCCCACTCCAATATGACCTGATCTTGGAGTCCCCTTCCTCCTGCATGGCCCCTGCAAGCCTGTTTTTGCT
>NW_007727537.1:202517-203744 GCF_000696425.1 Galeopterus variegatus
CTGACTCTTTTCCACAACTGAGAGGCAACTTAGCCAACTTTTTGGGTACTATTTTCCCAGCATTTTTCTAACTCATCATTCCAAACACCTAAAGGCAATCCCACTCCAATATGACCTGATCTTGGAGTCCCCTTCCTCCTGCATGGCCCCTGCAAGCCTGTTTTTGCTGAGCATGACCTGTACATGGGACCCAGATAAAGGGTCTGCCCAGGATTTTCCTGCTGTTTTGGTGCGGAAACAGCTGGACACCCCTAAATGTGCATGCAATTTGTCTCAGCAATGAGAAGCCGAGTGCTCAGAACTGCCACTGGCGGGTGCTGCTGGGTTCACATTTCTTTTTGCAATATACCATCTGTAGGAGAGTAATTGATTTTTTTTAAATAAACAGGCTTTGTGTAAAATGTATATGTGTGTATGGTGCCATTATTAGGCGTGGCAAATGCCTTTCTCCCCCAGAAAAGTTGCCAGAGCCAGCTCCTCCGAGGCTGCTATGTGGGGCCTCCTGACTGGGGTGTGGCATGAGTGGGGCAGCTGGAGGGTGCCTCAGGGTGGGGAGGGTGCCTCAGGGTGTGAGGGTGCCTGATGATCATCTGCCTTGAGAAACATTTAATGAGGCTTTTCCAGGCAGGGAATGGGCTGTGGCTACTTTTCTGCTCCTTGACATAGACAGCAACAACCTTATAATAGTGATATTGGTATGGGCACCTGTGGCACCTGGACCCAAAACAGCAATTGTACGAGAATATACAGGCTCTTCATTGGGCACAACCACCATAACAGGGGCTATTAGTGTGATGTATTATGTGATTATTAGCTGCTTACAAACGTGGAGGAGGCAGAATTGTAAGATGAGGCTTGTGATGGTTACTCTTGTGTGTCAACTTGGCTAGGCTATAGTACCCAGTTATTTAATCGAACCCTAATCTAGGTCTTGCTGGGCAGGTATTCTGCAGATGTGTTTAACATCTAAAATCAGTTGACTTCAAGTAAAGCAGATGAATCTGGATAATGTGGGTGGGCATCATCCAATCAGTTGAAGAGCAAAAACTGGGGTTTCCCAGAGAGGAAGAAATTCTGCTTCAAGACTGCTGCATCAAGTCCCCCTGGTTTTTAGCCTGCCAGCCTGTCCTGCAAATTTCAGATTCACCAGCCCCACAGTACGTGAGCCAATTCCTTAAAACAGATCTCTTAACCTCTATATATCTATATATAGACAAATATAGATAC
>NW_007727537.1:204009-212288 GCF_000696425.1 Galeopterus variegatus
CCAATTCCTTAAAACAGATCTCTTAACCTCTATATATCTATATATAGACAAATATAGATACGTGTCTTCATGGATACATCTCAACATCTCAATATGTGTCTCTCTCTATTGTATATCTACATCTGTCATAGGCCTACCCTTTACTCCTCAGGGCATCCCCCTATCCTCACTCATACTCACCACTTCAAATCCCCTTTCCCTGCACATCTCTTTCCAGTCCAGACATCTCTCTGATGCTCTAGATGGGGTCAGCACATCGAGGCCCTCGAGCCACATCCAACCTGTCGGTTCCTTTGCAAATCAGCTTTATTAGAACATAGCCACAGCCACTGGTTCACACATTCTCTGTGACTGTTTTCCAGCTACAACAGCAGAGGTGAGTTGTGTTGTGGCAGAGGCTGTATGGACCCTGTATTAGTCTGTTTGTGTTGCTATGACAGAAATACCTGAGACTGGGTAATTTATAAAGAACAGAGGTTTATTTGGCTCATGATTCTGGGACAGGTTCATCTGGCATGGGCCTCAGGCTGCTTCTACTCATGGTAGAAAATGGCAGGCGGCTGGAGGATACAAGCAGATCACATGGGGAGAGGAAGCAAGAGAGAGAGGGAGGGAGGTGTCAGGGTCTTTTAAACAACCAGCTCTCATGGGAACTAATAGAGTGAGAACTCACTCATTAATCCCCCCACCAAGGAAGAGCATTAATCCATTCATGAGGAATCCGCCCCCATGACCCAAACAGCTGCCAGCACTGCCACATTGGGGATCAGATTTCCACATGAGTTTTGGTGGGGACAAGACATCCAAACTCCATCAGACCCCCAAAACAAAAATATTTACTACCTGGCCATTTACAGAAACAGTCCACTAGCCCCTGCTCCAGACCCAAATATCCAACTTCTCTACACAATTTACTTGGTCTTCCCATGAGCCCCGCAGCCCACATAACCCCAACTGTCTTTTCCTTTCTCAGGGATCTCTGCTCAGGGACAGCAGCTCCATTTTCCAGTGACTTTGCTGTTCCCTGCTTCCCCCCACAACCCAGCACCGCATCCTGTTCCAGTCCTGCAGGCCCAGCCCCTGCACAGCTCCTGCACGTCTTCCCAGCACCCGGCTCCCTCCAGAGGTCTTCTCCCCAGTGTCTCCTTGCTCCAGCCTGTCCTCTCTCCATCTTGTCATCAGAGGTTCTTCCTAAAACAAAAACGAAGAGGATCTTGTCTCAAGGCAAGAATGCGGTTCCTCTTGGAAGTCTAATCCTCCTTGTCCTTCATGAGGCCGTCCCTGCCAGGCTCCCGCCTCCCTCCTGAGCAGCGTCCCCACCCCGCCTTCTAGCTCGGGCATGTCTCTCATTTCAGCACCTGCCAAGTTCCTGCTGGACTCCACGCTTTGCTCATCCTGCTACCTCCATGGGCTCTGCTCTCTCTTTGTTGGTAAACTCCAAGGGAACTTCCGTCCCTCCTGAGACTTTGCTTCTCCCCAGGGAACATCCCCTGGCCCTCCAGGCCTGGCCTGTGCTTGGCTTCCCCACTGCTCTGCCGCATCCTCCCCTAGACCACAGCTGCACCAGGGCGGGGCTCCTGTGTTCACTCACCACGGCGTCCACAAGCGTTCTTCTGAGTAAATGCAAGTGTGAAGAGCTGGGAATTGCCCTTCCCAGCTTCCAGAAAGCAGAGGTAAGGTCCTCTTCCACATCACAGAAGCACAGAGAAGCTCGGCTGGTCTTCAGTGGCATGGGTGACAGAGCAATAGAGAAGTGGACAGTGGGGTGGCTTCTGCACTGGGGAGAGGCCCAGGTGAGATGTGGGGACTCCCTCTGTCTCCTCGTCCCCACTGGAATCTGCTGGCAGTGGCTTTTCTTCACTCAGTTCCATGGTCTCTTGGCTTCCCTGCTCCACGCCCCTCCCCTCCCCTCCTCTCCCTCCTTCCTCTCCCTTCTCTGTCACCTCCTCTGCCTGTCCCATTCCCCACTTCCTCCCCTCTGCTCTCTCTTCCTTTTCCTGCCTCACTCCCCCATCCCTTCCCTCCCTCCATTCCTCTTCTCTATCCCATCCACCTTCTCCCACAGGTAAGCAGCACTGAGATATGTCACCCCTTACTGTGTGACCTTTGGCTCTTTGTCTGCCTTAAGCAACTTCACTGAAACCAATGAGCTTTCATGAAGGGCAGGTGCAGCCCCTTGCTGCATTTGCTGAGCCCTCACATGCACCAGGCATGCGCAAAGCAGTCCCCATGCATTGCCCGACGAAATCCACGGTACATCTGGGAAGTAGGTGTTGTCACTTATAGATGAGCAAATTGAGTCTTGTGTGGTTCACTATGCACAAGACTCTGTGGAGGATGGAAAAAATGACTTAGTACATGGTCTACTGCTCTTAAAAGAAACATAACCCAATGGGGGGCTAAAAAATCATCCCAAAGTAAAATGCAGACTCTAAGGAGGGGGACATGCCTTGAACATCTCTCCTGCTGTCCCCACCCCCACCTGTCTCCTGTTTGATTTTTCTTAATGGATGTTAGGGATCTTGTAACTTTGACTGCTACGTGCTCGAGCAGAACTCTCCAGCAACAACCTCCATACCAGCTAGTTTTGGGAATGCATCCAGTTTTCTATCCAGTTTTATTGAGTCTCTGTAAGCCATCTCAATTCCTTTTGGATTGAGGGGGTATACAAGAATTAATAAATGACTAAAACAACTAAATTGGTATCCAGAGTGCCAGGTCGCATGACACCTGACCTATAAAAGGCATTTTGGTGCAGTGGGCTGATGAGCAGAAGCCCGTGCCTGATGCTTCCCAAGGTGTAAACTTGGCAGTCACTTCACAGGTCTGGGTCCCATTTATACCAGATTCCAGGTAAGCCTTCCCCACAGGCTGGTCAGAAGGTTAAAGACACAGTCAAGTTCATAGTGCTGTCAGGCTTGTGGTTAGTTTTCAGTTAATGTTAGTGCCTCTTTAATGACTATTTTTTTAAATTGAAATATCACTGATTATACATATTTGTGGGGTACAGAGTTCATATCAATACTGTGTACAATGTGTGATGATCGAATGAGGATAATTAGCATATTCATTATTAGAAAAAATAATCATTCTTTGTGTACATTAACCAATTTCTTGCTAACTCCCCTCCCCCTTTTCTACTTCTAGTAACCACAGTTCTGTTTTCTCCTTCTGAAAGTTCGTATTATTTTCTTTTTTCTCTCTTCCTTTTTTCTTTCCCTTCCTTCCTCCCTTCTTTCCTGCCTTCTTTCTTCCCTTCCTTCCTCTCTCCCTTCCTCCCTCCCTCCCTCCCACTTATAAGTGAGGACATGTGGTATTTCTCTTTCTGTGCCTGGTTCATTTTTGCATACTTTTCTCTAAGCTCATTCATACTGCTGCAAATGGCAACATTTTGTTCTTTTCTGTGGCTAAGTAGTTATTCCATTGTATATATACCACATTTTCCTTATCCAGTCACCCATCGATGGACATTTAGGTTGGTTCCATATCTTGGCTATTGTAAATAGAGTGTGATAAACATGGGAGTGCAGGTATCCCTTTGACATGATGATTTCCATTCCTCTGGGTACATACCCAGCAGTGGGATTGCTGGATCTTATGGTAGTTCTAGCCATAATTGTTTGAGAAACCTTCATACTGTTTCCATAATGGCTGCACTAACTTACGGTCCCACCAGCAGTGTAGAAGGGTTCCCCTTTCCCCACATCCTTGTCAGCATTTGTCATTCTCTGTCCTTTTGATAATAGCCAGTCATACTGTTTCCATAATGGCTGCACTAACTTACGGTCCCACCAACAGTGTAGTAGTGTTCCCCTTTCCCCACATCCTTGTCAGCATTTGTCATTCTCTGTCCTTTTGATAATAGCCAGTCTAACTAGGGTGAGATGATACCTTGATGTGGCTTTGATTAGCATTTTCCTAATGATTATGGATGTTGAACATTATTTTTATATACCTGTTGGCCATTTGTTTGTCTTCTTTTGAGAAATGTCTATTCAGGTCATTTGCCAATTTTTAAATCAGATTTATTTTATTTTATATTTTTATTGTCAAGTTGTTTGAGTTCCTTGTATATTCTGGATATCAATCCCTTGTTAGATGTATAGTTTGCAAATACTTTCTCCCATTCTGTAAGTTGTCTTTTCACTCTGTTGATTGTTTCCTTTGCTATGCAGAAGGTTTTTGTTTGATATATAATCACCTGTGTTTATCTATTTTTTTTTCTTTTGTTGCCTGAGATTTTAAGGTTTTATTCATTAAGACTTTGTCCACTCCTACATCCTGAAGTATTTCCCCTATGTTTTCTTATAGGGTCAATAAAGCCAGTGACCCTAAAGAAATTTCTTATAGGGTTTTTATAGTTTCAGGTCTTATATTTAAATCTTTAATCCATTTTGTGTTCATTTTGGTACATGGCAAGGGGTATTTGTCTAGTTTCATTCTTCTACATATAGATATCCAGTTTTCCCAGCACCATTTATTGAAGAGGTTGTCCTTTCCCCAATGTATGCTCTTGGTGTATTTGTTGAGGATCAGCTGGCTGTAAGCATGTGTGTTGATTTCTGGGTTCTCTATTCTGTTCCGTGGGTCCATGTGTCTGTTTTTATGCCAGTGCTGTGCTGTTCTGGTTACTATAGCATTGCAGTATAATTTCATAGCAGGTAGTGTAATGCCTCTGGCTTTATTTATTTTTTCCTCAGGATCGTTTTGGCTATTTGGGGTCCTTTGTTGTTCTCTATCAATGCTATGATTGTTCTTTTCTATTTCTGTGAAGAACATCATTGGTATTTTGATGGGGATTGCATTGAATCTGAAGATCATTTCGGGTTGTATGGACATTTTCACAACACAAATTCCTCCAATCCATGAACATGGAATGTTTTTCCATTATTGATAATTCCTTTCAGCAGTGTTTTGTAATTCTCATTGTACAGGTCTTTCACTTCTTTGGTTAGATTTATCCCTAGGTATTTTATTTTTTTTGGTAGTGATATAAATGGGCTTGCTTTCTTGATTTCTTTTTTGTTTTGCTAGTTCATTGCTGATGTATAAAAATTGATTTTTGTGTATTGATTTTGTATCCTGCAACTTTACTGAATTTATCACCTGTAAGAGATTTTAAGTAGGGTATTTAGGTTTTTCTCTATATATGATCACATCATCTGAAAACAGGGACAATTTGACTTCATCTCTTCCAGTTTATTTCTTTCTCTTACCTGATTGCTCTGGCTAGTACTTCCAATATTGTGTTAAATAGGAGTGGTGAGAGTGGGCATCCTTGTCTTATTCCTGTTCTGAAAGGAAAAGCTTTCAGCTTTTACCCAATCAAGATGATGTTGGTGGTGGGTTTGTTGTATAAGGCTTTTATTGTTTTGAGACACTTTCCTTATATGCCTAATTTATTCAGAGCCTTTATCATAAAGGACTGTTGAATTTTGTCAACTGCTTTTTATGCATCTATTGAGATAATATATGGTTTTTGTCCTTGATTTTGTTGATATGGTGTGTCACATTTATTGATTTGCATCTGTCGAACCATCCTTGCATCCCTGGGATGAATCCCACTTGATTATGGCATATAATCTTTTTGATGTGCTGCTCTATTTTGTTTTCTAGTATTTTGTTGAGGATTTTTGCATCACTGTTCATCATGGATATTGGCCTGTAGTTTTCTTCTTGTTGCATCTTTGTCTGATTTTGATATCAGGGTGATGCTGGCCTCATAGAATGAGTTTGGGAGAATGCCCTCTGTTTCAATTTTTTTGAATAGTTTGAAAGAATTAGGGTTAATTCTTCTTTAAAAGTTTGGTAGAATTCAGCAGTGGAGCCATCTGTTTCTGAGCTTTGATTTGTTGGGAGACTGCTAATTTTTGCTTCAATCACATCGCTAGTTATTAGTCTATTTCTTCTTGGCTCAGTCTTGGCAGTTTGTATGTGTTCAGAAATTTATGCATTTCCTCTAGATTTTCAAATTTGTTGGTATATAGTTGTTCATAGTAGTCTCTAATGATACTTTGTATTTCTGTGGTATTGGTTACAATATCTTATTTTTTATTTCTGATTTTTATTTGGGTCTTTGTTATTCTTTTTTTTTTTTTGTAAGTCTAGCTAATGGCTTGTCTATGTTTATTTTCTCATAAAAACAACTTTTTGTTTAATTGTTCTTTTGTATCACTTTTTTGGTCTCTATCTCATTCAGCTCTGCTCTGATCTTAATTTTTTCTTTCTCATCTAATAATTTTAGGATTAGACTTTTCTTTTTTTTCTCGTTATTTGACATGTGATATCAAGTTATTTATTTGAAGACTTTCTATTCTTTTGATGTAAGCATTTATGGTGATAAACTTCTCTCTATTTTATTACTGCTTTTGCAGTATCCCATAGGTTTTGGCAAGTTGTGCTTGTATTTTCATTTGTTTCAAGGATTTTTTTTAAATTTCCTGCTTTACTTTCTTCTTTAATCCATAGGTTGGTCAGAAGCATGTTGTTTACTTTCCCTGTATTTGTATAGTTTCCAAAGTTTTGTTTGTTAATTTCTAATTTTATTCCATTGTCGTTGCTTTACCTCCCATGGATTTGTCACCCCTCTTCCCCTGGGTGATGGAGCTGCAAAAGATTACTCAAAACCCATCTCTTCTGAGCAGTGAGAAGCCCCAAAGAGGTTAATCTCCCAGAACCCTCAAGAGAGAGGCATTCCTTCCATTTGGAGTTCTAACCACGAATTGGAGTTCTCTTCCCACATTTATTCTCTAGACCAGGAAGTTATAGGAAGAGAACATAGGTGATGTTATAGTTTAACAATGTAGGCTGGTAACATTCTGTAAAACAAGCAAGATAACATTCCATAATGCAATTTGCAAGAGGTTAATTAAGTCAATCCACCAACAAAAGCTTGATCTTAGCAAATGTTCTTTCTCCCTATAGCAGCTTCCCAGTATCTTTACATATCAATCAGTAACTTGTCTGTCCTTTAGCCAGCAATCTTGCTGAGTTACAATTCTTTATCTTACAACAGAGACTATAGCTTGGAGAAAATTTCCTGTCTTTTGCAAGGTCAACATTTTATATGTACTTTTAAGAAGTTAGGCTAAACCTAAAACTACAAGGCTTTGGAAAACCAGGCCCTGTGAAATACATTTGCTTTATGTATACTCCACACATTGTGGTCAGAAAATATACTTGATATGATTTCAATCTTTCTAAATTTGTTGAGACTTGATTTGTGACCTAATGTGTGGTCTATCCTGGAGAATGATCTGTGTGCTAATGAGAAGAATGTATATTCTTCGGCTGTTGGGTGGAATGTTCTGTAAATGTCTGTCAAGTCCATTTGGTCTAAAGTGCTGTTAAAATCCAATATTTCTCTGCTAATGTTTTGTCTAGATGATCTGTCCAATGCTGAGAGTGGCATGTTAGAGTCCCCAACTATTATTGTTTTGAGGTCTATCTTTCCCTTTGGTTCCAATAACAATTGTTTTATGTATCCAGGTGTCCCAGTGTTGGGCACAAATAAATTTATGATTGTTGCATCTTCTTGCTGAATTGATCCTTTTGTCTTTATATAGTATCCTTCTTTGTCTCTTTTTATAGTTCATGGTTTGAAGTCTATTTTATCTGATATAAGTATGGCAAGTCCAGCTCATTTTTGGTTTCCATTTGCATCAAATATCTTTTTCCATCCCTTCACTATTAGTCTGAGTGTTAATGACTATTTTGTTGCCAGTTTTTACTGAGCATTCTTCTGCTGGATGATGCCAGAGAATTAAAGGCACTGTAAAAGGTTAAGTTAATGAAACCATGATCACATTGCAAAATTTTACCCGCTTCCAGCAAACACCATAATTAGGGCAAACCAACTTTGGGCTATGCTGAGGAAAAAAGCAGCCTTGGTTCCTGCTCAGTGTATTCCCTGTCAACATCAGACAGACAGACTAAATTAGCAATTAGCGTTGGACACCTCTGCATGGTGCTGAGGGTGGCTTTCAATTAGCAGGCAGCTGCTGCACTCCCATTAGTTAATGTCACCATTGCTGCATTTATTCTGAATGATAATTGCAGTATGTACCAATGTGTATTTTTAACTCTTCCTTCTTTTTTCATTAGAAAGAAATAATATCATTCTCTTTCTACAGCAGCTCAGCTGCACCATTGTTGCCCCCATAAAGCAGGGGTGGGGACCTGGGACAATTCTCTCCTAACAAGTAGCCAAATGAAACCACAGGCTCTCAGCCTGAAGAGAGAACAATGTTGTTGCATGTTTGGCACCAATTTTAGCAGCT
>NW_007727537.1:212895-214260 GCF_000696425.1 Galeopterus variegatus
TTTTTGTTTTTTAGGGGGGTGAGGGGGAGCTACAAGCTATAAGGGAATACCCATGAAAGAGATAGCTTTGGTTTGGGGGACCTGTTTATTTCTATTTTTGCATTAATTTAAAGTTTTCATTTTGGAATATTTCTAGATTTACAGAAATATTAACATTAAGATTTAGATTAACATTTAGATTTTACATTACCAAGGTGCAATTATCAAAACTAAGATATTAATGTTGATTCAGTACTCTTAACTAACAGACTTAATTTGGATGTTACCCGTTTTTCCATTGATGTCCTTTTCCTATTTCAGAATCCAATCCAGAAGCTCACATTGCATTTAATTGCCACACTCTTTAGCCTCTTCTGATCTGAGAGTTTCTTAATCTTTATTTTTCTTTGATTTTTTAAACAGTTTTGAAGAATATTAGGTATTTTGTAGAACGTCCCTCCATTTGGACTTGTCTGATTGGCTTGGGGTTATAGATTTTTGAGAAGAATATCACAGAGGTGATGTTTCCTTCTGGTTGCCTATTAGGATGTATGTGATAGCGACATGTCACTGGTGATGTTAACCATGATCACTTGGCCAAGGTGGATTCTGCCTGGTTTCCCCAATATAATGTTAGTATTTTTCCATTTCCAAACCTTATTATTTGGAAACAAGTCATGAAGTCTAGCCCTCAATCAAGAAGAGAAGAATTAAGCTCCACTTCTTATGGGGAGTATGTATGTAAAACACTATTTGGAATTCTTCTAGAGGGTAGGTTTGATGAGCCCAGCCTTAATGGTAGATCTGTCACTGTGTAATTTGGGGCCAGTAACTCAAACCTTTCTTGGCTTTAAGTTTTTCTCCTATAAAAAGAGAAGTTGCCAAAAGATATGTTCCAATGATTTGTCCAGTTTGAGTGCCCAGTCCTCAACCTGTATTTAGGGTGACAGATTCTGAAATTAGAAAGACGAGGGTTTAGGTTCTAGCTCCACCACTTGCTGCCAATATGGCCTTAAACAGATTTGTTAAACTCTATAACCTTCAGTTGCCTTGTCTATAAAATGGAATGATACCAATACTGACATGGTACCTGTAAGGCACTTAATGTGAGTAAGTTTCTGCTATTCTCTTGACCAAATGGAGGCTCAGGAATATGCTAGTCAAAGTCAGTATTTAGTGTTATCACAAGGGTGCATAGAATTATTTCCCTGTCTATGTTATTGAAAAATATTTTAGGTCTTTTTTCAGCCTTGTCAAAACATACCTGTAGTAGTAGCATGAGAATATCACTCTTAGCTTAGCCTCTGAATTCTGTACAATTACAGTTTTGGTGAAATTAACACAACCCACTTCAAACATCAGGTGGAAAACTTGAGTCTGGGTCAG
>NW_007727537.1:215648-217566 GCF_000696425.1 Galeopterus variegatus
TTTACTGAAGAAAATAGCAACATGAATGGAGATACCTGTTGTTGCCTTATACATAATTAGGGGAGGAAAAAAGAAATTACCTAATAAGAATGGTTAAGAGCCTCTATTCCATAAATTATTCAGTAACAATATGCTAATAACGAGAAGTGACACAGAAACTAATCATCAAATAATTACGATAAATTGTTTGGTACAAAAAAATAGTAAGAACCATGCTTGGAGGTGTGAAAATACATGAGTACATGGAGAGATTCTAGAAGGGAACGTGCAAAAGTGAAAACATGCCTCTTTTAAGGACAGAAAAGAATTAGCAAAAGTTAAAAGAAAACCCTTCTTCTACTTTACGTGTCCAAACAAATCTTCCAAGTTAAGAAAAACAAAATTAAATGCTATTCAAATTTCTCAGTGTCCTGGAATAAATATACCAAGGGTCCCCCTGAACACCTTCTGCTTTATGTAAATATTTTTTCAACCTCCCCCTTCCCTTATGTGCCCCTCAAAACTCCTAAATAAAATTAATACAGCCAACAGAACTGTTTTAATAAAGTACAAAGAGAAACAATTTTAGGACTCTATCTAAGGAGGTAAAGAAAGAGCTTTTCCTGTTTTCATTCTTCAGCAGCTCGTTAGAGTCTCAGGTCTGTGTTATTGAAACCCCAGGGTGACAAGCATTAAGGTGAATCTATTGCCGAGCTAGGGTTCTTTCATGAGCGTATTGATCAGAGAAGAGAAGCAGGAAAGCAGTCTGGAGACACCTGAATGAATATAAATTTCGTCCAGATTGAAGATCCTCCGCAGTCTGCCTGTTCCATGCTGACAGCGTTAGCAAGAGGAGAGAAAAGCAATTTTGGTCCTAAGTCTTGATTCTCTTCACGCCGTTCACAGTTTTTAAGAGGAACAGGTTATGACTATTTTACCTCTAAAAGCAACGGGAACTTGTCAGACATTCTCTCCCTGGAAGTGACAACTGAGAATGAGTCTACTTGGTACCAGTTCTGAATCTGAAATCAATCTGTTTGACTGGAGAAGGAAATACTTGCAAACCTTTAGAGGGGTCCGGAAATCAGGCAGGCTGCTGCTGCAAGGAGTGAGTGCCCTGTCATGGGAAGAGTGCACACGGGAGTGGCTGGCCTGTTGGCGAGATGTTTCAGAGGGTTTCAAGCATCAAAAGGAAACCTGGGGGCCGGCCCAGTGGCGCACTGGAGGGTGCGCCACATGGGAGCGCGTGGCGCTCCCGCTGAGGGTTCAGATCCCATGTGGAGACCGGTTCCCACTCACTGGCTGNGTCAGCCCAGCCACCAAGCAGCAGAATGTTTTCCAGCCTGTGCCTCAATTTCTTCATCTGTCAAACAGGCATTACTGTTGCAGCTTCTAGCTCAATGACCACCACATGGAAGACATTTAATTCCTGAGCTAAATAGCTGGCTCACTCATTATAAACTGCTTTTTGCAAAAGAATGGATGGGGCACAGCCATAAACTCTTAAAAGGCATAAAGTGCTGTGACAACCAAAGCAGATAGCTGAGATTATGATAGTGGTTTGATGGCAGATACTACAGTTAATGTCCATACTAGAAATAAATGGAGAAGTCTTTGAATAGTGTTTATCATTTCCCTATAAAAATTAAATAAATGTACAAAGGTGAAGAACATTAGGTAAAGCTCATTAGGTAGGTACATATTTATCATTTGGTGCCAGCAAAGCTGTGGTAAAACAGGTGCATACTTCCATGCAGATGGATTGTAAATGGGTAAACTCTCTTTAGAGAGAAATGCATAGATAAATAAAGACAGCAAGTTGGAAGACTGTTTTGATCCAGTGAACCCAGCCATGGAGCTTAATCCTAAAGAAATAGTTTTACTGAAGAAAATAGCAACATGAATGGAGATACCTGTTGTTGCCTTATACATAATTAGG
>NW_007727537.1:219521-220477 GCF_000696425.1 Galeopterus variegatus
AAAAGGAAAAAAAAAAAAAAAAAAAGGAAACCTGGGAGAGGTAGACAGCTTGACACTGGGTCGCGTTTCAGATGACTCCAATGTTAGCCCTCCCATTCTAGAAAAGCAGCCAGCAGGAATGGTAAGGATCACAAGTTTTTGGACACAGACAGATGAAGTTTTGGATTCTGGCTTCAATCTTGTGTGACATTCAACCACTTACTGTTCTAGTCTGTATGTACCTCCTTCCCTTCCTCAGTCAAATGGCATTAAAATACTACATAACACACAGGTCTGTCCTGAGAGTTTAGATTAATGTGGAATGCTCATCAGAGTGCCTGGAGTGTAACCAGTTCTTAGCATAAATAATATCTATGATTGTCCAGTAATTTGTCTTCAGATTCCTCTGTCGTATAGTGAACACTTCTCAAATGCTTGGCGTAAACTCCCCAACCATCCTGAGAGATATGGAAGATTACCTTCACTTTCCAGAAGAAGACACTGGTGTTCAGAGAGGCACAGTTACACCTTCAAGGCCACACAGCTCTCTCAAGGAATTGTTTTCAATGATATATTACACTTAAAGTGGGTAGCACAATGTCTAGCACGTAGGTGAATCTCAATAAAAGTGACACCTGCTGGGGACTTGAGCACAGCTCTGTTTCCAAGACTCGACCCCTTTCCACTGTCAGCTCCTGCCTTCCATCCTGCCCTAACACAGCTATTTCTTGTTCATCTGCTTCCCACATGTGTTAAGGCCCCTGACTCTTCTTTCTTCTCTCCCCTTTCTCTTGCTCCAGACTTTGGCACATCAGCACCTTTTGATTTCTGCAGCCTCTTCAGAAGTATTTTTGACACAAACAATAGTCCCGGCTCTTGCCTTTCCAAGAGGCATCAGCACGATCCAAGCAGAGGTTGGTGACTCATTCTGATCATCGCCTTTAAGCAGTTCACTCTGCGCCTGGACCTGATAGGCC
>NW_007727537.1:221252-222585 GCF_000696425.1 Galeopterus variegatus
TGGTGACTCATTCTGATCATCGCCTTTAAGCAGTTCACTCTGCGCCTGGACCTGATAGGCCTCACTGTGCCGTGAAATTTAATACTATTTTTATGCCTTTTAATCTATCTTTTAACAGCCTCCTTGTTTAGAGCTCCGAGCCCTGGATTCACTGAAAGCATGGTTTTTGATAGTGGTGAAGACAGACTTGGCCTGTCTTAATCAAAGGCTCAAGGAGACCCAGTCTGGGGTCCTCATCCAGTCCCCAACTTTCCTAATGCTCTCCCACTGCTTCTTTTTATGATGGCCTCAGCGGGAACTTTCCTGGCTGCTTGACAGAGCCTCTGGCTGGCTTCTTCCGTCTTCATAACTGTGGAGCTCTCTAAAGCGGGAGGTTGTCAAAATGTTTCTAAAGTGCTGGAGTTGCTCAATAGAGTCACTGTTACTGTAAGGTCATTACGGAAATGAATTTTCAGGGTGAATGTCAGGGAAGACGTCAGTTACTTCCTTCCAAAAGCTTTCAAAGATGCGCTCAGGCCGGGCAGAGTTGCAGGCTTCTCCCCTGGTTTCCTTAGGAACTTGGTACATATCTTTGTGCTTGTATTCCATTTAATGTAGCAAGTATTCATTGTATTGTATGTATTTCAATGCCTTTCTTTTGGACTATACTGTGAGTTCCTTTGTCTTATTAGGAGTCGAGAGTGGGGACACAGCACCCTGATCCAATAACTCACTTCTCCTGCTCTTTGGAGATCCAGACCAAGAGAACTGCACATACAAACGTGACAGTCAAATAAGAGAGAAGCATGTTTTATTAATAGAATAGCCCAGCCTGCAACGTGCATTCTTTACTGCTGGGATTACTAAGAAAACTGAGGGAGAGAATGGGATGGGGGCTTGTGTTCTGTGGGGATGTGCTGATTTCTTCAAGCACCCTAACCCTCGGGTCCACGTGCTTTGGCTGGGCTCCAAGAGGGATCCTAAGACCCTTAACACATGATCAGAGTAGATCAAAGTCAAACAATACCCCAAGGGGCAAGCCTTGTCCAAAATTGCTTAGCGCATGGGGACAGGAAAGAAAAGAGAAAGCAAGATTCTGTCTCTGGGATCCAATGGACTTGAGGTTGTGGCCATTCAGCTGAGCCTTAACTCCTCTGAGTGATCTGGAGGATTGTCAGAAACGTTCCCTTTTCCCTATGGGAAGAATGGAAAGAAATAATTTGTCTTCTCAAACATACCAAGAGCAAGTGAAACTTAAGCAGGGACTGCAGAAGGGTGCAAAACCCATCACAAATATTAAAGCCATGTGGAGCCTCCAAGAGGTTCAAGTCACCTTTGGTCATTCGGGAAAACA
>NW_007727537.1:223418-228037 GCF_000696425.1 Galeopterus variegatus
ATATTAAAGCCATGTGGAGCCTCCAAGAGGTTCAAGTCACCTTTGGTCATTCGGGAAAACATAAAATGTTAACACAGTCATTCGTAGGCAGAGTGGTGGTTAGAACTCTATTTCCTCCATCCTGGAACCCTACTAATTTTGGGACATTCCTTGCCTGATGACTGTGGTCCATACCCTTCACAGCATATTCTGCAGTGAGGAATGAGCTGTGACCTCTTTGAGTCCCTTTCTCTGTCTTTGACTTTCAAAATAAAATGTCTCTTTGAGGAAGAGGAGGTCTTTTTGAGGAATTGTTTTGTTAACAATTTGCCTTTTTGCTGTATCTCAAAGTAAAACATTTCCCTTTTCTCTTTATAACCCAGAGTCAAGCCAAAAAATGCTGTCTGGAATGTCACTTTTCAGCCAAGCAAAGAGAGGGGTAGCAGGTGAGTTCAGTGTGATGGGTTCACTTTGGGAATGGGATTCTAGGAAAGAAATCTATCTGACTGTAGCAGCAGGAGGTGGTGAAAGGGGACAGGCCAACCCCCACCATGAAATTCCCCATTTCAGTAACCAGAGGAGTTGAAACTTAGGGGGCAGGTCCTAACTCAAGAAGAGAACCTGGGCATTGCATCTCAGGCCTGTGTAGAGCAGGACACTTAGCAAGGGCTGTACCACCAGGTCCCAAGACTTGAAGACCAAGTTCCTCATGCACAGAGGATTGAAGCCAAAACAGTGCCATGCATAGCCATTCTCATTTCACAGGATCTCTGCCAACTATTGAGCTGGCCAATGAGCACCAGCATTTGGTCAATATGCTCAGAAATCCTTTCTCTTTGCCATGGGAGGGGGGTGTGGGCAGAGCTGGGATGAAGTGGCATCTGAGTTGATTCTGGAAAAATGGGTAGAAGCTCAGGCTCACCAGCAAACAGGAAAGTTCCTTCAGAGCAGAGGATGTTGCATAGATAAAGCTCAAAGGTACTAAGTGTCATGGCAAATTTGTTGCGCTAAAGGATTATGTGTAGATGGAGCTCATGGTGCAGGTGAAAGGGGATAGGAGATATGTCTGGAAGGATAATTAGAAAGCAGTCCTTATATGTTACTCCAATTTTTCTTCTTCTTTTTTTCTCTAAAATGTTTGGAAGTTACTAAGTGTTTAAATAGGGAGATAATTTCCATGTCCAGTCATGATGCAATAACACAGACTGGACTTATCTTTCTACTTTAGACAACTAAACAAATTAATAAAATATATGAAATAACAGTTTTCGTACGTTGGAAACACATAGTGCAAAACAGTAATTCTTGAGAAAAGAATAAATGAGACAAGCTCTATGAATAATTCTTTATGCAGTGCAAGGAGAAGGAACTTAAACTGAGTTCAATGATTTTCCTGAGTTTAGAAGACAAAATTGACAGAATTAAGAATGTGGGGAGGCCAAAGCAGCTGGGATTATCTGGGTAGTGTTTCAGAAAGGAGATAGCTTCATAGAAAGAGAGCTTTCAAGTTTTGTAGAGGAGTGCTTTTTGAGTCTTTGGCTGAGTACCGATCAGCATATGTACTATGAGAAACTACCTGGGGTCAAGGAGAAAAAACTTGAAAGGAGTAGATGAAAAATCCCTGGAGCCACACAGGTCTGGGAATAATTAATGTTCTTAACAGCCATTATAAGAGACCTCATAATACATAGAACAGTAGGCTGAGTATTCAGAAGAGTATTGTCTCACTGATGGAGCAAAATTAATCTGGGTTTGCCTCACAAAGCCTAGAGGCAAACCTTGAGAGAATCAAGCTATTTCTATGTACCTTAACTGTACACAAGAACAAATCTTAAGAATATTTATAGGGATACAGAAAAAGCAACACTCAACAAGTTAAAGTCAAATGTCTAGCATCCTATCAAACATTACTAGATGCTCAAGGAAGAAGGAAAATGTAACCCATAATGAGGATTTTAAAAAACAATCAATAGAAACAGACATAAATAAAATGACATAGATGATATAGTTAGTGGACATGGAGATTAAAATGGCTATTATAAATATACTCCATATGTACAAGAAGATAGAGAAAAACACAAACATGTTAGAGACACAGAATATATGAAAAAAATCAAACTTCTAGAATTGAAAAAAATGAAATGTAAAATACATTGGATGGTACTAACAGCAGATTAGATGCTACAGACGAAAAGATTAGTGAACTCAAAGACAGAGCTCTAGAAATTATCCAAAAAGACACAGAGAGAAAAGACTAAAAATAAACAGAGCATGAGTGTGGTATGGGACAATCCTGAAAGGCCTAATGTATGTGTCACTGAATTCCCAGAAAAAAGGAAGGGGGTAAAAATATTGAAAGAGATATGTCCACTTTTTTTTCAAATTTGATAAAAGTTGTAACCCCTAGATTTAAGAAACTCAGAGAACTCCAAGCAGAATAAACTTGAAGAAAACTATACCAGTGTACATTGTAAGCAATTTGCTTAAACTGGTGATAAAGAGACCATCACAACAGTATCCAGAAGAAAAAATGCATTATGTACAGGGAAACAAAGGTAAGAATGACAACTAACTTCTTCTTGGAACCAATGCAAACCAGAAGACAATGGTACCACATGTTTAAAGTACTGAAAGACAGTAGTCAACCCAGAACTCTATACACAGCAAAATTATCATTGAAAAATTAAGGTGAAATGAAGACAAATCAGAAGAGATATTTGTTTATATGTATTTTAGAAAGGTTACTATGCTGACAATGTGGTGGACAGATTGTCAGAAGAGACTCAAGGCAGAAGAAGATTTTAAGAGTGCAGACATCAGATGATGAGAGCCTGAATTAGAACAGTTATTGCAGAAATAAGAAAGGGATGAATTGGAGAAATGGTGACTCTTGTCTTCCTAGGAAATATCTAATCCATCAAAACCCATTTTGAATAGCATAAATTGTGTCTTTTCTCTCTGACTCCTGAGGACATAGGGCAAGCACACTGGAGACTCTAAGAAAATGTCTTTTCAATTCTAGTCACCTTTCTTGGTAAAATATCTAATCCATCAAAACCCATTTTGAATAGCATAAATTGTGTCTTTTCTCTCTGACTCCTGAGGACGTAGGGCAAGCACACTGGAGACTCTAAGAAAATGTCTTTTCAATTCTAGTCACCTTTCTTGGTGCTGACTCTTGTCTACACCACTCAATTTTATTAGATGCTTACTTATTTTTAAAATCATGTTGGCTGTGTATTTATGAATCACTTCTGGTACAACTGAAATGATTAATTCTGAAATGCAATGGTTTGTGTTGAAGCCTTGCCCCTGTAGTAAATGTCATGAGATACATTTATTAGTCCTCTCTTCTAGTTTCCATGTTTTCTCTACAAGACAACCTGACAAACAAAACAAAACGAATGGAATTGAATATTAGAATAGGGTTAAAAGTAAACAAGATTCTAAAATTTAAATTAATTTTCAATTTGTAGTAAATATTTAAAACGAAGTAAATTCATGCTTTTTCAGTAATAAAATAATTTTTAAAAACTCCTAAGATTTAGGTAGCAAACATAACACTGCTGAATCAATATCATTATAGCAGCAATTAAATTATTCTTTTAGGACTAAGTATGTCATGGTCACCTGGATCCCCAGTGCCTATGAGGATTCCTGGCACATAGAAAGTTCATTTTTGGATGAACACCTGAGTCAAAATCATTCAAGATCTTCAATTCTTAACATGAACGGTACTTGCCACACAATTAGTTCCTCAACAAGTAAGCATTACTTAGACTGAGCTGAAGTAAGGTCCTTGCCCATACAATCCGGTGGGCTACATGGGTACATAAACAGACCATAATATAACTAAGAATGTGCCAAACATGGAAGGAATAATTAATTCTAATTGGAAGTCTTGGAAGTGTAATAGAAGTTTGGAAATTTTAGCAAACAGACATGATGGTTAATGAGGGAACTCTAGACAAAACTCTGTGGTACAGCAGGATGATTTGCAGTAGAAGACGTTGTGGGGACTGTTGAGAAGTTCTGTGCGATTACAGCATAGACTGAACAGATACCTGGTGATGGCATTTCATGAGGAAGCTGTGGGAGCTGGGGCTGGGTTAAACAAGTGACTGGAGTATGTACTATTTTACCACTTTCTCTTGTAAAAGAGTTGGGGAAGAAAACATTGGGAATGAACATATTAGTGTCATTATGTCTATGGGGCTCTGTATATATTACTCCATTTAATACAGCAACCTATGAGAGATTATCTATTTTACAGAGGGAGAAACTGAGGCCCAGAAAGTTAAAATAAGCTGCCTAGGTTGACCCAGCTAGGCAGTGGTAGAGCCAGGTCTATCTGAATGAAAGACTCATACAGCCCATCTTAGACAATAGCTCCTTTGCCTGTATCTCCCCATCATTACCTCTTAATAAGATTTGTACATAATTTTTGGTTAAACCAATAAATAATGTTTATAGAATTATGACTATGTAAACATTGGTCTCTTCTAGGCTAAGTAGTGTGAAGTTATATACACTTTCTCCTTCAGATTTTTGTTTTACCTGGAGTTAGTAATTGCCTTGATTTTCTGTTGTGTATTTTCTGTGTGCTTATTGTTGTCTTTTTTAGTGTTCAAATATCCTGT
>NW_007727537.1:228357-229951 GCF_000696425.1 Galeopterus variegatus
GCAACCTATGAGAGATTATCTATTTTACAGAGGGAGAAACTGAGGCCCAGAAAGTTAAAATAAGCTGCCTAGGTTGACCCAGCTAGGCAGTGGTAGAGCCAGGTCTATCTGAATGAAAGACTCATACAGCCCTTCTTAGACAATAGCTCCTTTGCCTGTATCTCCCCATCATTACCTTTTAATAAGATTTGTACATAATTTTTGGTTAAACCAATAAATAATGTTTATAGAATTATGACTATGTAAATATTGGTCTCTTCTAGGCTAAGTAGTGTGAAGTTATATACACTTTCTCCTTCAGATTTTTGTTTTACCTGGAGTTAGTAATTGCCTTGATTTTCTGTTGTGTATTTTCTGTGTGCTTATTGTTGTCTTTTTTAGTGTTCAAATATCCTGTTGTATGCTGTCAGTAGCTCTCCAAATATTCAACCACAGTTATAAGCTTTCCAGTTTATTTTTATGTTATTGGAAACCTGCCTCCTGTATCATCACCTCTTTTTCTTTCAGCCTGATACACGACAGCCATCCTGAGCCCTCTCTTTGCTAGGGGGACTCTCTTCAGTTGGATCCTCTGCCTCTTGGATCCTGGGTATCCTATTTCTTCATCTCACTAAGTGCTTCCTTCTGCACGTTCCTAAGAAAGGACATGGAGAAGGTCATTTTAATTTAATTTATTATTATTATTTTAGTCTTGACAAGTCTGAAACTGTTTACTTTTGGAGTTGACTGATAATATATTTCTAGGTTGGGAAACATTGTGGATGGGCTCACCCAACAGCCATTCATCCTCCTTTTTCTATGCTTTCTTGTAATTTAGAGTCTGGGAAATTAAAAAGACATTTCATAGGCTTCTAGCTATAATGCAGCAACTGGTTCTGTATTATCTCTCCTGCTATAAACAAATATAAAACTGGAAAAAATATATGAGATAACTATTTTCAGGCAATAGGCAGTGCAAATATGCAATTTCTGAGAGAAAGGAAACTGCTGAGGTGACTCATATGATTCTCAGCTTTATGCCTAGAATGATTTCCTGATGGTGGCACAATGAGCTGGAGTCCCAACAGAGCACATGGCCCCAGCAAGTGAGGAATCAGAGACCAGAGTTTAGGAATTGAGGCAGACACAATCGCCAGGCTGGGCTTAGAGAAGAGTAACCTATGAAGAAAGGGGCTCCGTGAGTTGATGTCAGGATCTCTGATATTTTGTGGCTGTGGTTTAGCTATATATGCACAAGGCAAGTCATCTTAGCCTGACCACATAGCAGCTGCTGTGGAGTTAACAGCAGATCACAGATACCAGGGGTTAAGCTGTTCCTGGGGAAGAGAAGTGCTGGGGAAGTTGGGGTTCTTGCCCTGCCAGGGTGGGGAAATCCCCTTAACACATCATTAGCACCCCAAGCTTCTGGATGAGACACATGAAAGACCCTTACAGGAGAATGAGCTTGACGACTGAGTCCCTCCAAGTTAAAAGGGCTTGGAAAATATCTCAAGCTTTCCACATATTTGAATGAACATAGTTTTAAACCAAGTCTTTATAAGTTCAAATAACCAACCAGTAATTGAATGGTTTACTAATTTTCAGAGTGTGATAC
>NW_007727537.1:230365-264317 GCF_000696425.1 Galeopterus variegatus
TAGTACAGAAGCTAGTGAAAAAGAAGCAAAGAAAATATTTGAAAAAAATTATGGCTGTTAATTTTTCAAAATTGATGATTTATACATCCAAGAAATTAAGAAAACATCAATATAGGGCAAATGATAAGAAGTGTCATATCTAGGAGCATTATAGTCAAGTGGCTGAAAACCAGAGATAAGGAGAAAGTCCTGAAAGAAGCCAGAGCAAATAGGCACATTATGTAGGGGGACAGTGTAAGGATTACTGCTGACTTGTTACCAGAAACAATAGAGGCCAGAGATGACAGAACAACAGCTCTGAAGTCCTGAAGGTGAAAAACAATATCCAAACCAAGTTATCAATACAGAATCTTGTAGACAACAAAAATATCCTTCCAAACAAGAGTAAAATAAAGACATTTTCAGTTAAGTTAAAATTGGAGGTTCAGATCTCCTTACTGGCCAGCTGCACACCTCACGCCCCTTAAAAAAAAAAAAAATAGAGATGTTTTAATCAGATCTGAAGTACAAGAAATGCCAAAGCAAGTTCTTCAGGTCAAAGAGAAATGATATCAGATAAGAGTTCAGATCTACGAGAGAGAAAGAAAAGCACAGGATAGTAAATAAATAGGTAAATATAAAAGACTATTTCATTTCTTCTTGTAACTCACATAAAAGAAAACTGACTGTTTAAAGCATAAACAAAAACACTGAGAAGCGGGGTATATAATGCATAAAAAAGGAAAAGATATGAGGACAATTTTTTAAAAGGCCAAGTAATAATCAGACAAATCTGATGATGATCCCAGAAGACAACTGACATAGAATCTTCAGAAAGACCAATATCTTGAGATAACAAAAAAGACAGGAGAACTATTTTAGGTTAAAGGAGACTAAAAACACATGACAACCAAATGCAATTTATAATTCTTAATTGGTTCATGGCTCAAATGCATACAAACAAATACACACACTGAATGCACGTGCCACATGCAGAAAAACAAGACTTAATTGGGGAGATTAATGAAAATTGATTTGATTATGGACAACATGTTAGAAAATATTATTGTCTCAAAAAATTCTCCAGTGTAACCAGTGTATTGTGGTTATGTAAGAAAATGTCTTAGTTCTTAGAAGATACATGTTGCAGTAACTAGTGGTCAAATGCCATGATGATTACAACTTTCTTTTAAATGGTTTACCAAAAAGAAAAAAAAAAAAGAAATAAAATATTAGAAATTGCTGTGGCAGTCGTGGGAGTGCACTGCTCTAATTTCCCTTAGAGAAGGAATCCATTGCAAGGAGTGTAGTCAGCTGGCAGTTTCCAGCTGTTAGGTTTTTCAGTATCCAACTTAGCTTTTGAGCTGAGGCCACATTCTTCCCCAACAGCTCCCAGCCAGTGAGTGATCCGGCATCAGGACGTGGAATCAGCTGCCTAGTGGGAAATCTGTGCTCTGGAGCTCCCTGTTAGGCTGCCTGAGACACCTCCTGATCGTCGTGGTAGTCTGAGATGTTTCCTGCCAGTGCTACTTCCATTTCCTTTTGGGTTACATAGATTCTCCTCTTGCATCCCTAACTCAATCTCATCATTAGCTCCTGTCTGACTGTGTGATTGGTGAATCTAGTTGAGGACCATAGAGTTGAGCATTGTCTTAATCTTACAACTTAAGTGTAGGTTTATGTGTTTCTCAAAATATTAGAAATTGCTGTGGCAGTCGTGGGAGTGCACTGCTCTAATTTCCCTTAGAGAAGGAATCCATTGCAAGGAGTGTAGTCAGCTGGCAGTTTCCAGCTGTTAGGTTTTTCAGTATCCAACTTAGCTTTTGAGCTGAGGCCACATTCTTCCCCAACAGCTCCCAGCCAGTGAGTGATCCGGCATCAGGACGTGGAATCAGCTGCCTAGTGGGAAATCTGTGCTCTGGAGCTCCCTGATAGGCTGCCTGAGACACCTCCTGATCGTCATGGTAGTCTGAGATGTTTCCTGCCAGTGCTACTTCCATTTCCTTTTGGGTTACATAGATTCTCCTCTTGCGTCCCTAACTCAATCTCATCATTAGCTCCTGTCTGACTGTGTGATTGGTGAATCTAGTTGAGGACCATAGAGTTGAGCATTGTCTTAACCTTACAACTTTCTTAATCTTACAACTTAAGTGTAGGTTTATGTGTTTCTCCTGTAGAAGATTTTAGAATCTTTTCTACACTACTTATAGTCCTGAAATTTCATGAAACAGTTTTTTTGTTTTGTTTTGTTTTTATTCATTGTGTTGGGCACCCAAGGGGCCCTTTCATTTATTATAGTAGTTACTGGAGGTTTATGCACTTCAGGTCCAGGAAATTTCCCTGTTCTATTTCCTTGGCAATTTCTCCTCACCTTAATTTTTTCCTCATTTTAGAAGATCATATGTTGAACGTTTGGATTAATATCCTAAGTTTTGAAAAAAGAAATTATCTTTGTCTTTTTTTTTTCCATTATGTTTTCTGAGAGATTTTTCCTTGAACTTCCAGGCTTTCTATTTTTTTCCTTCAATTTTACTTTTCCCTTCTTGAAATTTCATGAAACAGTTTTTTTGTTTTGTTTTGTTTTTATTCATTGTGTTGGGCACCCAGGGGGCCCTTTCATTTATTATACTAGTTACTGGAGGTTTATGCACTTCAGGTCCAGGAAATTTCCCTGTTCTATTTCTTTGGCAATTTCTCCTCGCCTTAATTTTTTCCTCATTTTGGAAGATCATTGTTGAAACTTTTTGATTAATATCCTAAGTTTTGAAAAAAGAAATTATCTTTTTTTTTTCATTATGTTTTCTGAGAGATTTTTCCTTGAACTTCCAGGCTTTTAATTTTTTTCCTTCAATTTTACTTTTCCCTTCTTTTTTTCATTTCTAAATTTTTGTTTCATTTTGTTTTCTGTTTGCTACCTTTTCTTTTTTGTCAGATGTCATAACTTCTCAAACTTTCAGAGATAAAAATGAATTTTAGAAAAGTTTTCTTCTGTCTCCTTTATTTACTCAGTTTCTTTTGAGTTGCTTTTCCCCTTCGCTGCTTGATTTTGTCAGTCTTATCCAATCTGGAAGCTCTTTTTAATAATTTATAATTTCTGGTTGCCAAGTCCCATGGAAGAAAAGAGTGAGTGAATTATAAAAATGATTATTTTGAGTTGTTTATGTGTAGACAGGAGTTATTGATTATTTGGTTTCATTTTAGGAGGACTGTATATGAATTCAGTTTTTTATTGAGTAAAACTGAAATGCCACTATCTGACCATTACTAGTTTCTTTTTCTTTTTTTATGTTTAAAAATTTTTTTTCATTACTAGTTTCTTAATAACAGGATTAAGTGTTAGAATTACTGAGTTTTTTGTGCCTCAGTGTGCTCATAGAGAAAATGGGAATAATACGACCTTTTAGGATGAAGGTAAGGGTAGCATTAGTTAGTAAATGTACGACGCTGAGAACAGCACTTGGCATAGGAAAAGCACTCTGTATTTTTCATCCCCATCATCGTCACCCTCATTGTTCTTGCAGCATTGTTTCTTGCTAGAAGAATCCTTCAGCATGCTGCTGGGTGGAGTGGACTTGGCTGCTGGTGTTCTGAGAGTGAGGCAGGACTGGGGCTGGAGGTCATGTCAAATCCCGCTGATTCAGTGTTGACCCCTCATCTCTCCCCTCCACTCTGCCTAGTATCTCTGGGTCTGTGAACCCTTGAGTTCAATTTATCTGGAAGACAAGCCTCTGCTCTGTGCGTGCACGGGTGTGCGCCCCTGTGCGACTGGCTGCCCGGCTCCATGGGGTCAGCAGGGCAGGGGTGGCTGGCTGGGTACCTTCCTTCCCCGCACACTGCCTCCCAGCCAGCCCCCATTGGCAGCCTCAGCCTGGCTCTCGCTTGCATAAACACCCGGTGCTCTGCATGAGGTGCCTTTCGGAGGTTGTGCAGGGCCATTTGACTCATTTCTCATTGTTCTGCTCTGCTGCCAGTGTATCTATTTTTCTGCTTTTGATCTCACTTTCTCTTCTGTAACTTGAAGTCAGCAATGGTTTTATTTCACAGGCATCCTGGAAGAATGAAGTGAAGCAGCACCAGTAAGCAGCCTGGCATCAGGCTTGGCACACAGGTCACAGACATCAAATTATGTGTGGTTTCCTTCCCTCCCACCTCACTCCTGTCCCCTTTCCTCTCTCCCCTGCTTTTTTCCTTTCCTCCTCCCCAGCATTATGCATTCATATTTTTCACCTACTGCAGGCTGCTTTCAGGACAGCACTTTGTAATTACTGCAGCATGGTGTACAATGTCTGTGGCAAATTTATTTCCCCTCATATTTCTTATGAGTGTTGCTGAGACAGAATGAACGCCTCAGCTCACTCAGACACAAACAAATGAGACGGAAAACCCACCGAGAATGAGCCTAGATCATGAGGCCTATACCTTTTCTTTTTTCCTTTTTTAATTGTTCTATACTTTGTCTTAAACCATGAGGCCAGTTAGAGGCTCGTCTGGGGAGGAAACAATGTGCCCCTCTCCTGGTGGCCCGTTTCCTCTTGAACAGACCTGGCCCTGAGCTGGAAGGGAAGACAGAGCTTGCGAGCCCTGTGCTCAGTCCAGGGTCTCCTTCCACAGAATGTGCGCGCTGGAAATGGAAGGACTTCAGAGGATGCAGTCCAGCCCCTCGTAAGGGAGGGAACTGGATCCAGAGACTGGAGCTGACTTCTCTCAAGGCCAAAGCAGCTAGTGACCCAGCCTGGCCTAAAGCCTGGGTCTCATGTGGTCCAGGTTTCTCCCAGGTTCTAGAAATGGCCCATCCCCTTCCCTCCCCGCCTTGCTTCTCCAACCTGGGACTGTCTCTAATGCCCAGTCAGTTGGTTTTGGTTCTGTTTCTGTTTTTGATTTATTCTGCAAATATTTGTGGTGTGCTCTGTGGTGCCAGTCATCCTTCTGGACACTGGAGACATGCTGCGTGGGACTCTGTCTGTGCCCTCAGGTTGCTCACAGGTCAGGAGGACCAACATGGAACAGGCATTTGCAACTCTGTGTGGTGGTGGCAGAACATGGGGTAGTTTGGGGACAACAGAGAGAGAGAGAGAGCCCTAAGCCTGCCTGGGGGGCTTCTGAGAATTTCTGAGCAAACTGCGGCTTGGTCTGAATCTTAAGGACAGAAGACAGTAGAGCTTGTCAAAGAAGAGTTGGGAAAGAGAAGTTAGACGAAGCTGGTCTGTGTGGAAGAAGAGGTTGTGTGTGATGGTAGAGTTGTGATTCAAACTTGCGTCTGCCTGGCTCCAAAGGCCAAACTCTCTCCTCTTGGCCACACAGCCTCCTGGGCAAAAGGCCATGCTGGTCTGGGGATGACACTCCTCCTCAGAGCAGGACAGAGCCAGGAAAATGAATACTTCAAATTTAAATCATTAGGTGTGACTGCATCCCAAAGGCAAGAACTGTCCTCCCCTAAACACAGTGCACATGGCACTTATCCCCACAGCAGCATCATGGAATCAGGGTCAGCTCATCCAGGCTCTATGGTCCAAGCTTCTCAATTTCATCCTGCTCAGTTTCCTTGGGGGGCCAGGGTGGTGACCAGGAAGTGCAGGGCTTCATTGGGAGGCAGTGTACATGCACCCACCTCAAGTCCTCTCCAGGCAAGAACCCAAAGGATAACAGCCACCTTTTGCCAGGTGCTTGCCCTGGGCCAGGCGACGAGGAAGCCCTTTATGTCCAATGTTTTCACTTGCTGAATCCTCACAGCATTCACAAACCAGGAGGATTTTATCACCCTATCTCCTAGCTGAGGAAATGGAGGCTCAGAGAGTGTAAGAAACCTTCCCAAGCTCACACAGCTAGGAGACTGAAATCAAGATGCAAATCCAGGCCTGCCTGACTCCAGAGTCCTCACACTAGAAAACAACAAGCAAAGAGGAAAACAAACAAACAAACTCCATGATCAAAAATGTCACTGGGATTTCATGAGGATCAGTGTAAAACCCCAAACTCAGACTTGAAAACCCCAGTGGTTTTGAAATAGATGGGAGAGAACTGGCTTAGAGATAGATCATGCATCCAATATTGGAGGCTTTATTGGACCACATGACATTGTGACCCAGATCCTCAAAGCCATGCTAGGAGCATTGGTGAGTGGGTGGCATCAAGGACATAGAAGTTGCAGAGTGCTGCCCTCTGCTTAGTCCCCACCTGTGGACGCTCCCATTGTGGATGACTGCCTATGAGCAAGGGAGGCCCCTGTCATGGGGTGTGTGCAAGAATAGACACTTGAGGGGGAACCTGGACAGGGGATTCCAGCCCTGGATAGGAAGTGGCTGGGCCGGTCAAGTGAGGCCCAGAGAAGGAAAGGACCGTCCAGAGGGTCCACAGAGTGCTGAGGTCTCCGCCTGTGGAGTGTTGGAGGTATGATGAACATGGAGGGAATGCCACACACGGGACTCTTGCAGTCTGAAGTGCACAAGCACAGCAGTCTTTTGGATTAAGACCTCTGAATATTCTACCCAGTGTTTCCTGGCCCAGACCAGAGGCCCGGATTCAGGAAGTTGGGGATGGACATTGTTAAACAGTGTAGAGTTGGAATGCCCTTCCAAATAGTGGGCTGTGTGAGCCATAAATATTTGTTCCAGAAACCCTGGAATTACAGGGCCAAAGAGCCCTGAGCATAGAAACAAATGAACTCCAGCCTCACCCCTACCCCCCATCAATCTCGTCTTTAGGGTTGTGAAAGACTCCGGTTATTGCATAAAGCAACTCCTGGCAGCCTTGACTGATGAACAGGGACAGTGATAAGAGACACATTTCTGGGAAATGGCAGGATGGGGTGGAGGGTGTTGCTGGACAGGGCCCCAGATGTAAAACAGACCCTGCACACACAGGAAGACACTGTAGAGATACGCAGCTGAGGCACTCCAGCGTCCAAGCTGAGAGGGAGGGTAAAGACTGGCTGCACTAACCCCAGGAAAGGGCAATTTGGAAGGGACAGGAGTCATAATCAAGTTTCTCCTCTATGTCATAATATTTTTTTTAACTGTCACTGTGCTTAGATAACAACAAACTGAATCCCTTTTAGAAAAACACTTTCCCATTTTGAAGACTGCAAATTAAGTTGCCTACCCTCCACCTGCGAAGCAGGGGCCTGTACTTGAAACTAGACTCACTGGGCCATCTCTCAGGACTTTGCGTTGTGACAAAGTGAGACAAGAGCAAGACAACAGGCAGAAGGCCATCAACAACAGTTGGTAGCATTCACTTTAAAATCAATCCTCTGCCACCTGAGAGCCTTGGAGGGCTTCTAGAAACAGATAATGCAACTCTTACCTGGCTTGAAAATAAGTGTATTGATGCAAGTAGCTAAAAAGTCCATGTGTAGATGTTGATTTAGGGTTTGACTTTTTCCTCTGACATCTCTTGGCTGGGCATTCTGAGATGCTGGCTCCATGATCCAGATGGCTTTGTCTTCATGGACGGAAGGTGGTTGCAGCAGCTCCTGCCTGCATCCTTCCAGGATCACACCTGTTAGAAAAGGGCAAATGCAGGGCTAGCTGGGACTGGCATTTAGTTGCCTGTCTTGAGTCACCTGCTCTTCCTTGAACCTATGACTAAAATCAGGAAGAAGGAATGGACCAGTTTCTTAGACTGAGGTCTCATGCTCCAGCTCAGGCATGGGAGAAAGTAAGCACTACCAGATCACAAGGACAGAGAAGGTAGGATGTACGGACCCATAGGTGACAGCTGGGAACCGTTGCTATCACTAGTGTGGGAGAATAAGACATGCCCAAAGAGTCAACCCATTGATGAGGTTGTCCCCACTGTACTTTATAATATATCCCTTCTCTTTTTAAGTTAGCCAACTTCAATCATACTTTCCAATGTATCCCAACTCCAATTCCAATTCCAATGTATTCCTTCTCTTTGTAAGTTAGCTGAGATCGATTTCTGTTGCTTGTACTGAAAGAACCCTGAATAATAAACGAAACTCTAGCTCAGCCAGCTTGTGTGCAGTTTTGCTCCCATGTCATGGAAATAATAGGGGACTGATTGCTGTTCTGGAACAAGCTCATCTCTAAATCTGGAGGCCCTTGGCTTGTCTGGGAAACAGCCCTTCTCAGGAGTTTCCTGACCAATGACAGCACTGGGTTGAAGGACTTCAGTGCCAACAGGCACAGTTCCTTGGCTTTTAGCTACAAGAAGTGAAGAAGATGCACACAGGAGCCCATCCCAGTCAGAGCTCTCTGATAGAGTTAGAGCCTTGGAGTCTTAAAGAACTGAGTTTGAATCCTGACTTCCTCACACACAAACTGTGACACTTTAGATATGTCCCTTAATCTCCCTGAGCCTATATGTCCCCTTCTGTAAAGTGAGGCTAAGAGACCTTGCCTTGCAGGGTTATTGTGCAGGTTAAATGAGATACAATGTGTGAAGTGCTTGGCGCATTGCATAGGTCGTGGAAACAATTCTCAGTCCACATCAGGCATGCAATGACAACGGTCACTGTATTAGTTTCCTTTCACTGCTGTAACAAATAACCAAGTGAGTGGCTTAAAACAATGCGAATTTATTATCTCACAGTTCTGTAGTTCAGAATTCATAATGGGTTTCACTGGGCTAAGAGCAGGTGTCAGCAGAGCTGGGTTCCTTCTGGAGGCTTTAGGGGAGAAACTGTTTCCTTGTCTTTTTTGTCTTCTGGAAGCTGCCCACATTCCTTGGCTCAGGGTCCCCTTCCTCCGTCTTAATGCCACCAACAGTGCAGCTTTCTGACTTTGCTTTCATCCTCACACCTCCTTCTCTGACGACAGACAGGAAAAGTTCTCTGCTTTTAAGGGCTCATGGGGTTAGACTGGGCCCACCTGGTTCATCTAGGATAATCCTCCCATCTCAAGGTCCTTAATCCCTTCTGCAAAATCCCTTTTGCCAGGAAAATAGCATATTCACAAGTTTGAATGATTAGACCTTTCAGGGTAATTCTGCCCAAAACAGTCATTATTACCATCTTTATCTTCATCACCATCATCATCAGTAAAAAGAAGTTGTGTTACCTGGAACTATGAATGGTTTGGGAACTATAAAAGATAATTTTATAAAACGAGATCAACTCCAGCAGAAATGGTTTAAAGGAACGAAGAGAGAGGATGGTTTATTTCGTGAGGGTGGCCAGTGGGCAAGACTGAGGGACAGGTTGCAGGGGCAGGAATCACGCTTTCTGAAACACAAGCAAAAGACATGGCCATGGGCTGAGGAATACATCAATACATGCGGGGACAATAGATGGGGATACGGGGAAAATCAGGGAGGGGAGGTGGCCACAGTTGTAGGATTGGATTTGGGGGTGACCCTTTGAAAGATGAGCTCCTGGGCTACTACACAGAAGGGCCAGTTTAACAAATGAAAGAATAGATATATTTTCAAATGTGAGACCTTCAGCAGGAAGGCTTTAGAAAAACTGATTAAGAGCCTGAGATTTCAATCTTTTACACTAATAATCACAATGCTTTGTTCCTCGATAGCCACTCACTTTATCCTCTCTCTCCATGCCACCCCTAGTACCCAAGTTTCCCATGGCTCATGCATGGGGAGTGAGTAGACTCAAATCAGCCTAAATTTCTCAAATTCAGACAAAGAGGGAAGCATGTCAGCTGGAAGTCCATTTCCTTGGGGTTCTGACAGAATCTGGGGGTGTTACAAACATGGTTGATGCTGTGAGAACCCAGATTCTGGTCGCAATGAATCTTGGCATCTTCTCAGGGTTGTCTGTGGCTCCAAGCTCCGTCCTGGAGGAGGCTGGGAAGTTTCATGGGTGCGGGGAAAGAAGACTATCCTGTGACAAGCATCGCTGCTTCAATCTGTGTCTGGTCTGAGCTTCCTTGTTTACGTAGTATCTGGCAGGGTGGGAAAAGGTGGCTTCCTGCCACTCATTCAATACATGTATTGAGCACCAAATGAGTTATAGTCATTGTCCTAGGCCTCGGGGATAGGAGGAGAGCAGAGCAGACAAAATCCCTATGCTCCAGAGCTCATCTTCTAGTGTCCTTCTCTCCTTGGTAATGCCCTGCTCCGCTATGGAGCTTCACCTGGAAAATCACACCAGTAATGTGTGCATGCGTGCACACAGTGCCATAGTCTGTCCACATGTCTCAGATGTCTACCATGCAAGACACTGAACATCGAAGAGGCATGAGAAATGGTCTTTTCCCCCAAGAAGCACATGTGTAAAAGAGAGGTGACAGGCGAAGGGACTATGATCGTGGTCTATTGGGACAATGGGGGAAGCAGAACATGGGGCACAGAATGGCCTAACCCAGACTGAGGGTGGAGGTGTCACCAGAGGAGGTCTGCCTAGGAGAACGGTGGGAAAGGCATCCAGGCATGGGCAGCGGTGGTGCATTTGAGGGCCCCGTAGCTCATGGTGTTTCTGGGAGCCCAGGAATCCAGGTAGGCGGGAGTGGACAGTGGGGGGACACAGGAAGAGGGTGAGAGTGAGCTGGAGTGTGGCAGGCGGACCACGTAGAGCTTCGTGGGCACATTGCAGTGCTTTCCTAGGACTGAAAGGTTGTAAGCAGGCCATATACTGCTCAGAGGTATGTTCCAGAGGATGACTCTGTTGCAAAGGAGATGACTTGATAGAACATAGGAGGAACGTGGGCTTAGGTGAGAAGTGATGCCAGCCCAACCTCAGGCAGGGCAGAGGGATGAGCAGAGAAAGCCCCTTCACCTTCTCCACTACCTTCAAAGATGGAGCCTCACCCACCTGCCAGCCTCACCCACCTGCCTTGGCCACAGCTCCTTGTAAATGTCCCCAAAGTGGTGCCTTCACCCCACCCACTGCAGCAGCCATTTCTGCCCTTGTCTAGCTGTGAGCCCCTGACTCATGGGACTGTCTCTACTGTGAGCCCCTGACTCATGAGACTATGTCTTGAATACTATGTCTGGAACAGATAGGAGCTCTCTGTGTGTTTGTTCCATGCCAGTAAGAGAAGGCCAAGGACATAAACAGATCTAGTGAACATTCTCTGCAAAAGACCTTTGCTGATGTCTCTAAGCTACAGGCTCCTCCAGAACAGGGACATGTCAGGATTATCTCTGGGACTCTAGCCCTTGGTTCAGAGCTTAGACTTAGGTAGGAGACCATTATAGAGCTTTGCATTATAGAATCAATGTGCCATAAATGCACAAATTAAAGAGGGATAAATACGTGAATGAATCTTGTTACCCTCTTTCCCTCAAATTTCTTTTTTTTTTGTCTTTTTCCGTGTCTGGCAACGGATCGCAACCCTCAGTGTTGCCCCCGTACTGGACCGGGGACCGGCAACGGGATCACAACCCTCGGTGTTGCTCCCGCGCCTCGCTCAGCCAGTGAGTGGGAACCGTTCTGTATGTGGGATCCGAACCCTCGGGCGGGAGCGCCGCCGTGCTTCCCAAGCAGCGCACTATCCAGTGCGCCACCGGGCCGGCCCTCCCTCGAATTTCTGATTCCATCCTCCTTTGTGGCTTTTACTCTCATCTCTGTGGAAGTGATTCCATTCAGGGCTATCATGTACAGTTGTTCAGGATGTGCATGGCACAAGGTCACCAGCTCAAAGGAACACTTTTACATTGTAGACACGCAATAACTTATATGAGAGTATAGGCAGGTATAAAAATTGTGGTTCTCACTACTGAGTCCTAGAGCAATAGAGGTGAAAGGCCTGTTACACACAGCTACGTACACACTTCACCCACATCCATGCTCTGGGCTTCCCCTGAGATCCCTGCTCTTACCTACATGCCAGTTTTGAAGTCAGGAATCTTGCCTTTGCCTAATGCTGGTGCTGACAGAGTGGCCTCATCAGGGAGGCAGCAGGAGATACAGAACAGGAGTGCTGCTAGTGGCTGAGTGCCTTGGTGTTGGAGCAGATGTGAGCTGGTGTGTGTGCGTGTGTGACTGTGATGTGTCTGCTGCAACCAGATCTGCTAGGGGCTCTCTAAAGGCCCTTGGCAGAGCTAGGCTGAGGCCAGAGGCAGTCTTTCGGTTCTACTGATAAAAGCCCTGAGCCAACACTGTCCCGGCCCTCCCCCTCTATAGGTGAGTCACCTTGAGGGTTTTCCAGGATGGCCAGATGGAGCATGTACTCACATTCCCTCTTTGCCCCAGGCTAGCTTGCACCATAATATGCTAATTTTGCAAAACGTATGTAAGAAAGGGGTGCCTTAAAAAAATTTCCCAAATGTTTAGTACCAACCTTGCGTGAATCTATGTTAGTCTCAAGGAGCAGATCTGAATTTCAGTGACCCCTTTCTGGAATCCTGCATGGGATTAAGAAGGGCAGCCAGAGCTTGAACTGTACTGAGCTCCTGTGTGGATCTGCAGCACTGCAGAAGTTATGCCACCTTATCCCCACAGCGATGCCACGGGGTAGATAGTCTGACTCCTATCCTACGCAAAACCCTGGGAGAGGTCATAGGCTTAGAAGGTGGTGGGGCAGGAGCCACACTAACATCTGTCAGTGCCAAGGCTCTTTCTGTGACCTGAGAGAGGCAGTCATCCAATGGGCTGCACACAGCGAGGCCTGGGATGATAGCAATGACAGAAGCGAGTGAGAACTGCCTGCCGTGGTGGCCCCTATGTGGATGATCATGGCAGGTTGACCATGTATTAGTTCATTTTCTGTTGCTTATAACAGAATATCTGGAACTGGGTAATGTATAAAGAAATGAAATTTCTTACAGTTTTGGAGGTGGGAAGTTGCGGTGCAGGGAGAACATGTGGCGAGGGAGCGTCTTCTGGGTGGGAACGCTCTACAGAGTCCTGTGGTGACACAGGCAATCACATGCTGAGAAATGAGGGATGAGCAAGAATTTCAAGTGCTCCTTAGAGAGCCACCAGTCTACACCCGCGATAACTCATTACTCCATGAATGGATTAATCCGGTCATGAGGGCTCAGTCGTCACGATCCAATCACTTCTCAAAGTCCCCACCTTTCAAATATCATAATTGGGTTTCCCACCCTCTTAACATTGTTGCAGGGAGGATCAAGCTTCCAACACATGAACTTTGGGGGGACAGATCTGATGCCTAACAGACCACATAAAGCACCCCATTTATCCCCACTTGTTCCAGGAAATGACTGGCCACAGAAACCCTCTGACCCTAATACAGAATAATCTTTCTTCTTTTGAAAGAGACCCAAACTGCTCACCTGCCCCTTGCAGCTACAGGCAGCTGAATTTACCCGAAGATCTGTTAGGATGTCTCCCCCATGCCCCCAAATCCCACCTTAACAGACCATTTGTCAATCAGAGATTGTCTCAGTATTTCCTCTTTTAACTCTACAACACTGACTCTCCTTTCCAATGTCTTTGAATCCCTTCTCAAGCAAAGCTGATGGCAGACTGGTCTCAGTTTTTTCTTTGACATTAGGACCACATAATGAAAGATTCTGGATAACTCTAACAATGAGAATAACTAATGCTTACTGAAGATTTACGTTATGACAAACACTGATATCAGCGCTTTACATAATCTGCACAAAATGTCCCATGAAGTGAGTACAACTCTCTTCCTCCTCATCTTCACTTTATACATGACAAAACTGAGGTACAGAGAGGGTAATACACTTGCCCAAGGCTGCACCGCTGACAGGTGGTGGAGCTGGGACTTGCACCCAAGCAGGCCAGCTCTAGATTCTGTACTTTTACTCACTGTGCTATGTATGGGGTTCTAATACCAAGAGAAGGTCTTCATTCACATTTTCGAGGGCAAGGGGAGCCCATGGCATTTTTTTGAGTAGGGAAATGTACTGTGTTTTTGACCTGTGACAGATTGCTTTGCCATTCTTGAGAGATGACTGGGTCAGTCAGGGTGGGGGGAGCGGAGGAGGGATGATCTGGACACAAAGTCCAGGCAGGTGCCCCTGATCCAGGCCGTGGCATCTGGGATGGAGGCAAGTGTTAGCCATGAGAGCCCTCATCAAGCGCGGTGTCACTTTTCCAGGCTTCAGTCTTTAATTCCAACCACTGACCTTGGAGGCTGATAGGACAGATGGCATTTTATAGAAGATGAAGAAACCGAGGCAGAGGGACCGTGCATCACTTGCTTGGAGTTGCTCAGCAAAGCTGTGGAAGAACCAGATCCCAAGAAGTGTTCGCTGACTTTCGGTTATGGATGTGAGGGGAGGGGTGAGCCCCAGGCACACAGCGGGCTCCCAGGAGTACTCCTGTCCTTCCCGCCTGCAAGGTATTAGAACAGCTTCTGTCTAATCTGTCCTACCTGTGACTCAGAATAACAGTCCCTGAAAGGGACATCCTAGTTAGAGTTTGAGAGGCACATTAATATATAGTATCACTTTGTCCTCGGGACAAGTGTGAGACCAGGACTGTGAGCTCCACTTTGTAGATGTGACACTGGAGGTTAAGTCATTCACCCGAGGAGACTCAGCTGGTGGATGGAGCAGCCAGCCCAGCTCTTGGCTTCTGAGTCTAGAGTATTGACTGCACGAGATGCCCTCATTACCCACTGACCTCATTAAGAATAATGGCAAGACGGTGAAATTGACCCTAAGCATGTGTGTGTTTTCATTAAGGAAATAATTTAGAGGATAAGTTTGAAGAATCACCATGTACTGGAAAGTGGAGGTGAGCTCTACACAGCCTTTTCTGATATGCTGGGAAGTCATTTAAATCTTGTCTGGTCTGTTTTCAGGCTCTGTGGGGCACCAGGCTTGCTTTCGCTGGCTGCCCTCAGATTTATGAAGATGAGACTGTTATTGGAATCTGAAGTCAGCCATTGGCCAGGGCTGGGTAAATTAAATGTGAAATGTGCAGAAAATGTGTTTTCTCTTTGGAGAAAGTGACATCTCATCTGGATACCTTGGGCCCCTGGAGGATGTTATCTGCTATGAAGAGGTTATCTGTCTTAGGTGATTTCTTTAAGTGTGACCCCACCTCCTTTGATGTCTGCCAGGGGTGCAATGAATCACCAACTCAGAGGAGGCTGCAGAATTTACTTGACTAGGATACAGAAGTGCAGGTAAATGCACTGGTGCGTGTGTGTGTATTTGTGTGTGTGGATGCATGCATTTATGTACACATATGCATTTCCAGCACTATTGGCATCTAAAGGAGGAGCAGATCAAGAAATTTCCTTAGAAACAGCTACTTGCAAAGCCTTTATAGAAGTGTCCTGGCCCTGGGAAATTCTGAGCATTGGACTTGCAAAGCAAAATTTTGCATTCTGACTCTAGGAAGGGATGCAGAATAATGGGAGAATACTAATCTGGGTAGTAAGGCACTTAAACTTGGCTCTGCCCCCAGCCTGTTGGGTGACAGCAGGAAACTCATTGCCCTCTCTGAGCCTCATTTTCCACATATATGAAGCTGTAGAACTAAAACCCCTCACCATGGGCTTCAAGGCCTGTAGTGGACGCTGTGGTACGTGACCCTCCTTCGGGACTGAGCCACCTGTCTCCCCACTGCTGGGAGCTAGGGAAGCTTGTGGCTCTCCAGAAATGAAGAGAGTCCCCTCACCCAAGGTCACACTCCCCTCCCTGGGGAGCAGCCAGGTGTGACTGGTTGGTACAAGGTATGAGGTCCAGCCCCCTGGCCTTAAGACAGAACAAGTCCAGAGCTCCCTGTGGGGTCAACAGAGGCCTTTCCTGTGAGTGCACAACAGCCCAGCTTCTCTCCTAAAATCCTGCTTTCCTTCCATTCCCTTCCAAGCTGCCCATCCCAAGAGCACCCTCAACACCACCCTGCCTGCTGATCTCCAGCTCAGAGTGTGTCTCTCAGAGAACCCAGGCCAGGGCCCCAGCAACTGGCTCCTCCGTGATCATCCCTCCTACCACCCTCCCCTCACTCTGCTCCAGCGCACAGCCCTTCTTCCCTTCATTAAAGCTTGTTCCTGCCTCAGGGCCTTTGCACATTCCTTCTGTAAAAAAAAAAAGAAGAAGAAAAGAAAACTCTTATCATTTAAAACTCAGCTAACTGGTAGTTTCCTCAGCAAGGTCTTCCCTGACCACCTCAGTTACTCTGAATGCATCACCCTGCTTTATTTTCTTCAAGGCCCATATCATCCCCTGATGGTTAGTTTATTAATTATTCAATTGTTCATTTTCTGTCACCCACTCCTTTGGGATGCAAGCTCTTTGAGTGCAGGCACCACAGGAGGCTTGTTCTCTGCTCTTTCCACAATGCCAACGACCACACCTAGAACAAGGTCAGCCCCCAACAGGTATGTGTGGAGTCGATGCAGAATGTGATGGTACCAGAGCAGGGTCCTTACCCTAGAATCCAGGATGTGCATAAACTTGGATGGTGTATTAGTTTTCTGTGGCTGCTGTAGCAGACGACCACAAACTTAGTGTCTTGAAACAACAGGGCCTCATTATCTCACAGTTGTGGAAGTCAGACGTCTACAATCCAGGAATGGGCAGAGCCATGTTCTCTCTGAAGGCTTGTGGGAAGAATGCCCCCTTGTCTCCTCACTTTTAGTGGCTCTAGGCACTCCTTGGCCACGATGGCCATATCATTCCCATCTCTGTCTGCCTGGTCACATTGCCTCCGTCTGCACGTGGCCTTTTCCTCTTCTCCTCTTCCGTCCCCTATAGGGACACTTGCTATTGAATTTAGGGCCCACCTGGATGATCCAGATTAATCTCATCTTGAGATCCTCAGTTGTGAATGGAGGCAACAGACCACAGTCCTATTAGCTGTGCCTATGAATTTGTCACCACTTGATGTCACAGAGATTTTCATCATAGGACTGAAGGATACTTATCACTCTTTCAAAAACACAGTCCTTATCAGATCCCCCCGTAGCCCAGGTGATAAACTGTGATAACAGAGGAGCCCATCTATTGCTATTTTACAAATTTGTTTTAAAACTGTTGGGGAACCGCATGGCAATGCCATTGGTATCTCTCTCATCTTCCGTATTTTATTTTATGCATTTGAGAAACTTATTCTGAAAAAGGGTTCTCAGGTATTTCCAAACAGCTGAGGGGGTCTATAGCCCAAAAAGAGGCTGCAAACCTCTGCATAGAGGGTCTCCAAATTGTTTTCTGTCTTTTGCCTTCACTGGTTGGACGTATTTTTTTGATCACGGGTGTAACAGTATCAGAGACAAGAAAATGAGTTCTATCTCCTGCGGTGCTGAGACCCGTAAGCAGAGGGCTGGGCTTTGAGAGGGGAAACGTTCATCCATGTGATGCTTTGCATCTCCCAAAGGGTGCCTCTGTCAAGGTCACACAATGACATCATTGCTCTGTCACTATGTGACCTTGACAGAGTGCAGGAGGGCAGGTAGTATGAAAAGGGCTTTGAGATCTGCAAGAAGGGAGCTAATTCCTCTTTAGAAGCCCTGAACCCATAGCTGGCTGGTGAATGTTCACAACATGAATACACATGTTAAAGACAGTCTGTGTAACCGGCCAGCAAGGCATAGCTACTGTTTTAAAAAGTCCCACCGTGAACGACTTTAGCCTGTTCTCTGAAAAGCTTCTTCCCATAATCCAGGGGCAAGTCAGGGCTGAATCAACTCTGCAGAACACAGAACTGCTCTTGTTGGAGCCTCATAACCTTGAGCCACTTCAGGGCTTGGTGGATCGGGCCATGACCATTGAAGTGGATGATAACATACTCTGAGTGGGAGGATGCCATTGTCTCCTGCCTGCTTCCCCAGCTGTCTGCAGCTGCCATGGGCATTTCTCTCCATTAACTGTGAGAATTAGGTTAAAACCAGACCTAGACCTGGTCAGATTATTATCTTGTCTGCAAAACAGATAAGATGACTCTCAAGACCTACATCCATCTACCCAGAGATCATTGCTCAACCTGAAATATTTTGATGACAAGGACATTAGGCTTTAAAGAGGAGCTGTATACGATTTCACATAAGAATCTCATAACTGTTACTCTTTTGGATGCACAAAGATCTAACTTGGAAGAACTTGTGTTGCATACAAGCCTGCCTATCGGAAGCCACCTCAAAATAGAACTTATGACATTGGACTTGGAGTGAGCTACAATCAGCTGATGTAAGGACACCATGAAAATCTCACTAAGTCTCAGTTCCCTCTTATGTGAAGTGAGCAGAACGATTCCTGATTCTACGTACCTTACAGGGCCTTCAGGGGCTGGAATGTGATAGCGAATATGAACTTCCCCAAGACCTTGAAGGCTGCAGAGGTGGGAGGGATGATTTTGTTGGATATAGAGTTAGGTAGAGCTATGTGACACAGCCCAGAGAATGAGACATCAGGGGAGGTCTGCTTGGATGCTTCTGGGAAGGTGCTGCTGGTTTTACAAAAATAATCCAGGATGAAAATTCTCCTCTTCTCACTTTGAATATGGTATGCAAGGACGGCTCTGACAGCCCCCTCAAAACCATGAGGGTGGCATGGCCAACGTGCTGCAGGTGGCAGAGTAGAAAGATGCAAAGTCTCAGGGCTCACGATGAGATTGCTCAACTGGTGAGTTAACACTGGAACCATCTTCCTCTGATCTCCTCGTTGTGTGAGATTAAACCCCCTATGACTTCCACCATTTTCAGTTGAATATTCTTTTCGTTGCAGCTATAAGCATTGTAATTGATACTGAAGGTCTAGTAGAATCATGAGCAAATTGTCTCAGTGTATTTGAATAGTCCAGAAGGGAAAACGCTAGTATTGGGGTTTTGTGATAGCTGTTAAGCTTACCTAAGGATATTTCCCCTCACTTCTGGTTTCACTGCTGTGATCTGCATGCTGAGCCCAGTAGGAGTTTGCCCAGAGCCCAGTGGCATGGTACTACATAAGCAGAAGTACTGTGTGGCAGTGATGGCTAAAGACACCACCCTGACCAAACTCATTGACCCCCTGAAGCTCTGACCCACATAGCCATAACAGTAGCTCACAGGCTGTGAAGGGCAGATACACTTGCGTTTCCATTAAGCCCCAATTTCCCCATTACATTTTTCAGCTTACATGCTGAAATCATGATGAAAACTTATAATTATTAATACGTAGTGACATAACTCCTATCTACTAGATCCCTAGGTGTGCCAGGTGTGAGGCTAGATGTTGTATCGTATCGTCTCATTGATTCCCCCAGTAATCCAGCAAAGTGGGTAGTGTTATGCACATCTTGCTAGAAACAAACCCAAGGTTCAGAGAATTAATCGCTGTGCCCAAAGGCCCACATTGTGATTAAAAATCAACAGAGGCAAGATATCACCTCTGTAATTCTTCCTGGTCTAACTGCTCTGAGTGGAGTTTTGCAGATGGAAGCATCTGTTTCGGATTTGCACGCGTTCTTGGATTATTCTGGTGGTAAAAAGGAAACCACATTAACCTTGATGTCACAGACCTGGGACTGAATCCTAGTCTTTCTACCAAGATGGTGGTGGGGGGCATAGAGAGAGTCGTCATGGCTTTGGACAATTTTTTCTCCTCTCTGAGATTTAGTTTTTTATTTGTTTGTGTATTTAAATTCTAAAGGGGTAACAGTACTTAATCTTCGAGCAATTAATTATCAAAAGAAATAACAAATGTGAAATTTTCCAGGTACAATACATGCCGAAAAACTATTTTAGTTCATTCATTCATTCATTTACTCTTCAATCATCCCTTATATCAACTCTGGGTCTGCAAGATGTGGCATGTAAGAACTCCTGCACAGGAACAGGACAGACACGGGGGGTAAGGCAGGCGCCCCCACGCACTGGCTGTGGAATGGTAGGCAGCACACTCAACCTCACGGGCCTCACTTTCTGTAACAAAAGCACTTCCTTTGTGCTGGCCACACTTCAGTCACTTTACATGCATTATCATTAATTCTTTCCAATAGCTTCAAGCTTGGCATATAATTATCCCCTATCACAGATGAGGAAACTGTGGCAAGTGTGGTTAAAAACTTGGCCATGTCACATGGCTAGTGAGTGTTGAAATTGGAAATTGATCCCATGAAATAGGACTGCAAAGCTCACAGTGCTGTACAGCTGTTTCCCCTCCTTGAGGTACTGTGAGGATTTGATAGGTGTCAAGTGCATGCGGAAGTGTGGCTATCACATAACCAGTGTTCCGTAAATGTCAGCTTGACATGTCCATGGGACAGGGCAGTGGTTATGTGAACAGGTTCTGGGACTGAGGCATCTGGGTTTGACCCCAGCTCCATTACTAAGATATATAAAATCTTGGGCAAGAGTCTCCTTTTCCTCTTCAACGAAAGAGGGACAGTATGAAAATTTTATATCAGAGGGTTTTTGAGAAGATTAATGAAGCTAGTGCAGGTAGAGTATTGGAACAGGACCTGGGACATCATTTTAAATGCATTACAAGCATTGTCTTTTATTATAAAACCTCTTGTGACTTCCTACCTGTGTCACAGTTATAAGCACATGTCACAGGTCTTTAACCAGAGGTGATGTTTCATTCACCATTGTCCCCCTGCAGCCAGCCTGCAGCAGCAGCACGCTCAGCATAGTGTCAGGATGGGGGCTCACTAGAAATAGGTTGATCTGAATACATGCGTGACCTGGGTTGTGTTGGGTCCTGCCACCTGTTTGTGCCCAAGAAGTTCCTAGGACCTAAGCGTTAAGAAAGTCCTTCCTGAGCCTGGTCACAAAAGGGGCTCTGGTGGAGCAGATAGATGCTGGGCAGCTCGTGTGACAAGGACGGGGTGAGGTCGGGACAGAGAAACCAGGGAGGGCGTGCCCTTGAATAAATCTTTTTGCTCTGACATTGCAGGCATTTGTGACTCTTCTCTGCATTTGTCCAGTCATCCATGATTGGGAGCATCCTTTTCTGTTTATTTCCTCAGGAGAAGCAAAGCTGCACATTTCATTACTTCTTCCTTTCTTCATCTCTCCAAGTGCAGAGAACTTTCAGTAGTGTGGGCGTGGGACACACTCCATCCTTTGCCTCAGGGAGAAGCCAGGTCGTGCATCTTAAAACTCTGCCTCTCCTCTCGTTCCCTTTCTCAGCAGCATCTTTTAACTACCTCTCGAATAGCTCTCAAATGCACCCCTCGCCCATGCACACACACCCTTGCCACCAGAGACCTGGTCTCCCGCAGCAGTCCTCTCTCCTTGCCTGTCCTCATTGCCTTTGGCCTGGGCTCCTGTCATCCACCCTCCATCCTCTGGCCAGAGCAGTCTTTCTAAATATGACCATCTCACTTCCCTGCTTGGCATGCTTCAGTGGCTCCTACCTGCCACCTGCCAGGCCTTGGAAAGAAAGCATTGAGCAGATGGACACAGCCTGCGCCCTCATGGGAGCCTGTTTACTTATCTCACATGGTGGTGACAATTTCCACCAGTCAGACATGAGGGAATTTTGAGTGTGGACACAGGGAAAACCTCACCTGGTCTAGGTGGGAGAGATAATGGGCGGCCTTGGGAGTCACCATGTGAGCTGAATGCTGACTCCAAGAAGGAATTAACCAGGCTTTGCAGGGTACACCAGGGAGAGGGAACAGCGTGTGCTAGGACAAATGAGAATGGGGACACGTGCCTCTGTTTTCCCACAGCCCTTGTAGGTATTGTCACCTGAATGATGATCACTTGCTTATTTGTCTGGTACTGTCCGCAGATCTCCCTGAGGCTAGAGGCCCTGTCTTCTCTTATTCTGCATCCCAATACTTAGGGGACACTCAATATATATTGTAGTAAGTGGATGACTAAATAAAAGAGGGGACAGTCTGTCTTTCTTGTCTTCATCATTTATGTGCAAACTTCCCCCACACTCCTCCCCCGACCCTGGTTACTGCCTTCCCTGCTCAGAAGCGTGCTGAGCCCCTCCTGCCTTCTAGCCTGGCCCATGGAGAACTCAGTGGGAGCATTTTCAGGTGGACACAAAGGCCTGCAAATGCCAGAGTTTGAGCTGAGATGTCTGCACTCCCAGTTCATCTGCCTTCCAAGGGAATGTGTAGTTACAGTGTTCCATGAAGCAGCAGGTGTGGGCGTGTGTGTTTGTGATGCGTGTGTGTGTGAGAGTGTGCATGTGTGTATGCTTCAGCATAGTTTAGTGGAGGTTATATTGCAATCTCTAGATCCAAACTATAAATTCTAATTAACTACATGTTAATTGGTTGCTATGTGGTCACTTGACCTCTTGGATCCTCAGTTTTCTCATCAGTAAAATGGATGTAAATGTCCCCTTAGAAGGGTTGTTGTGAGGGTTAGAGACATGGCATTTGAAACTTCTTAGCTTTTAAGGTTTTGATTAATCCCACTTTTGAGCTCACCTGCTGCAAGGCTCAGGGATCCATCCCATGTCAGTGAAGGGCATGGACAGCATCAGGTTTCGACCCATCAGCCATACCAGAGACTCCTTAAGTCATGACAAGGGCAAACAAGAACCAAGGGCTCTTGAGCCTGCACTGCCCTAGCGAAACCATAATGTCCATCCTCATTTCTCCTGAACATGTCTTAGGAAGGGGTTGACAGAATTCAGCCAAATGGAAAGCCATGTTGGGTGGTTGAATCTGCTTGTCTTCACTTGGCCTGTGTCTGGAATCATTTAGTCCAGCCCTGATGCTTTGGAAGCTGAGGTCTTGGAACAAACCTCTCAGGAGGCTGGGCAGCTCCACTCTCTTCCCCAAACTCATACTTCTTTCCAGGCCCTGACCAGTGTTCTGGGGAGGGTAGAAATCAAAATAGCCCACTGTTTATTGAGTGTCTGTTAAGTCCCAGGCTTTGAAACAGACACCATACACATGCTATAACATTTAATTCTCACAGCAATTTCTTAACGCAGCTGCTTTAAACTGGGGGTGATTCCCCCCGCAGGGGCAATTGCTCAATATGCAGAGACATTGTGATTGACGATAACTACCTGATTATTTCAATAGTTGCAGAAAAAGCATTAGGCAAAATCCAAAACCTCTTTATTATAAAAAAGCATTATTCATAGCTTTCTCAACTGATAAAGTCCAGCTATGAAAAACACACCTAACACCCTACTTAATGGTGAAAAACCAAAAGCTTCCCCCTTAAGATTATGGACAAGACAGGGCTGTTTGCTCTCACCCCTTTTATTCAACATTGTATAGAGTTTCTATCCTAGGAAATTAGGCAAAAATAAAAAATAACAACAACAACAACAAAAATAAAATAACAGATATCCAGATTATAAAAGAAAGTATAAAATCATCTCTAGTTATAGATGACATGGTGTTATATATAAAAAATCCTAAGGGATCTACAAAAAATACTTTAAGAACTGAGAGTTCATCAAGGTTGCATAGTACAAGATCAAAATTGTATGTCTACACACTGGCAATGAAAATAATTCCATTTACAATAGGATTAAAAAAAAAACTACCTAGGAATAAATTAGGAGTAAATTTAACACAAGTAGTAGAACACTTATACTTGAGAATTACAAAACATTGTTGAAAGCAATTAAAGAAAATCTAAATAAATGGAAAGATATCCCATGTTCACAAAAGACTTAATATTGCTAACATGGCAACATGCCTTAAATTTATCTACATTTTCAAAATAGCTGACTATTTTGCAGAAATTAATAAACCGATCCTAAAACTGATATGGAAGTTCAAGGGATCCAATACAGCCAAAGTAATTGAGGAAAGAGGAACAAAATTAGAGAGCTCACACTTTTGAATTTCAAAACTTGCTATAAAGCTACTGTCATCAAGGAAGTGTGGTACTGGGCCGGCCCGGTGGCGGCGCTCCCGCCGAGGGTTCGGATCCCACATACAGACCGGCCGCTCACTGGCTGAGCGAGGTGCGGGCGCGGCACCGGGGGTTGCGATCCCGTTGCCGGTCCCGGTCCAGTGCGGGTGCAACACTGAGGGTTGCGATCCGTTGCCAGTCACGAAAAAAGACAAAAAAAAAAAAAAAAGAAAGTGTGGTACTTGCAAAGTCTAGAAATGTAGATCAATAGAACAGAATTTAGAGTCAAGAAGTAAACCCTCACATTTTTGCTCAATGAATTTTTAACAAGGGTGCCAAAGCCATTTAATAAGGAAAGAATATTCTTTTCAACAAACAGTGTTGGCACAACTGGACGTCCACATGCAAAAGGATGAGGTTGTACCTCTTCTTCAGACCATACCTACAAATTATCTCAAAATAGGTGATAGACTCAACTGTAAGAGCTAAAACTATAAATGTTTTTTAAAAAAAATAGGACTCAATCTTCATGACCTTGGGTTATGCAAAGACTTTATGAATATGAAACGAAAAACACAAAGAGAAAAATAGATACATTAGACTTATTTTTTTTTTGTGACCGGTAAAGGGATCGCAACCCTTGGCTTGGTGTCACCCGCACCGCACTCAGCCAGTGAGCACACCGGTCATCCCTATATAGGATCCGAACCCACGGCCTTGGTGCTCCCAGCGCCGTACTCTCCCGAGTGAGCCACGGGGCCGGCCCTATATTAGACTTCTTCAAAATTAAAAACTTTTGTGCTTCTATAATGCCATTAAGAAAGTTTAAACATGACTTACAGAATGAGAGAATATATTTGCAAATCATGTATCTTAAAAGAAACTTATATCTAGAACGTGTGAAGAGTTCTTACAAGGTAATAATGCATATGGCCTACAAGCACATAGGGAAGCATAAATTAAAATCACAATGAGATACCAATTCACATCTAATAGGATTATTATAATAAAAAATACAAACAATAGTAAACGTTGGCAAGGATAGGGAGAAATTTTAGAACCATTATACACTGATGGTGGAAATGTACAATGGTGTAGCCACTGTGGAAAACAGTCGGGCAGTCAGGAGGTTAAACATAGAATTACCGTATGATTCAGCAGTCTCACACCTAGGTATATATCTGAGAGAAACGAAGTTAATGTGCACACAATCCTTTGTTCATAAATGTTTATGGCAGCATTATTTGTACAGTCAAAAGGTAGAAACAGGGCTGGCCCGGTGGCGCACTTGCTAGAGTGCGGCGCTTGGGAGCGTGGCGGCACTCCCGCCAAGGGTTCGGATCCCATATAGAGACTGGTCCGCTCACTGGTTGAGCGCGGTGCAGGTGCGACACCGAGGGTTGCCATCCCATTACCGGTCACGAAAAAAGACCAAAAAAGGAAAAAAAAAAAAAAAAAAGGTAGAAACAACCCAAATGTTTACCAAATGATAAAGGATAAATAAAATGTGGTATATCCATACAGTGGAATATCATTTAGCCATAAAAAGAAATACATGCTGCGATATAGAGAAACCTTGAAAACATCATGCTAAGAGAAAGAAGCCAGTTATAAAAACACAACTATCACACATATTATATTATTTTATTTTTAAGAAATGTCCAGAATGGGCAAATGTATATAGACAGAAAATAAATTAGTGGTTGCCTAGGGCTGGGGTGGGGAGCAGGGTATGGGGATGGAAGGGGAGGGTGGGTAAAGGTTGAGGGATAATAGCTAAGGCATATCAGATTGTTTTTAGGGATGATGAAAATGTTTTAAAATTGATCTTGATGATGGTTGCACAACTCTGAATACTCTAAAAACCATTCAGTTGCACACTTTAAATAGGTGGAGTATATGATGTGAGAATTATATCTCAACAAATCTGATCAGAATAAAAATCCAGTCCTTTAGATTCTAGAGTGTTTGGTCTGTCCTGGCAGTGGATGGCTTCTCGAAGCTGATTTCCCCTGAGATCAAGGTGAAGGGTCTGGGGACAGGAGCTTCCCTATGTCCTAGTGTGTGAAAAAGGGCCCACACAGCAATGAGAGCTCTGGGGACCCCTCCTTGGGCATCCCGTCTCACTGCAGATCTGCCTTTTGACTTCATTTTTGATCAAATTCAGATTTTTTCCTGAGGGACTAGGGCTTCAGCACTTACCCGTGAACACACAGCATGGAGTGGGCTTTGGAGCTCCACAAAATTGGCTTTGAGCTCATGCTCAGCTATGTAGAATCTGGGAACCACCTGACCCCTGTGGGATGTCTCTTTGTCTGTAAATTCAGGAGAAAAATGATGAAATTTTGAGACATTAAGTTCAGTGTCTGGTCCATAGTGAGTACCCAAGGTTGTCTGTTCATGCTTTTCTCCTTATTGGCAGAAATCCTAGCACCTGGAAGAGATCACTTTGAACAGAGAGGCAAGCTCATTAATTCTTTTATAATAATTATAATGATGTTAAACAAACAGTTGTCTCTGATGGAGGACTTTCCAAGAGACTGCACATCTCACTCATTCAGTGCTGGTTCAGCCCCTTGCAAGTAGCTCAGGCCGGGGTTTGGAGGACTTTCTGGACAGCTGAGCTGGACCTGAGACAGCCCGAGGCCATCAAGCCGGCTGCACCTAGCCCAAGCACTGCTCCTCCTCACGGACTTCTCAGCCTCCCGCTGGGTCCAGGCTGAGTCTCCACCTTTGTTGGCGCATTCCTCTGGCATGGAACACACCATCCTGATAAGTTCAACTGATGCTCCGAGTCTTTGGGAGGTCAAGGAACCTGGGGCCCACGTGTCATCTGTTCAGTGATGATAGCCAGATACTGCAGAGGAGCTGGAGCCAAAGGCAACATAAAAAGTTAAATGAAAGGGCTGGGAGCCCAGATTCCTCCCCTGTCACTGGGCCAAAGACGCAGAGGAAATGCCTGCAGCTCCACTTGCATCCGCTGCATCCCCACCGCTTTCCTCGGTCCTCATTGTGAGGGGCACCCTCAGTCAGCACTAAGCACCTACTGCATGCATACCAGCTGTGTCCCCAGAGGGTGCTGGGAGGGGCAGGCAGAGGCCCTGTCCTCGTGGAGAGGAGTATTGGCTTATACCTGGTACAAGTTCCTTATCTTGTTGCAGTTGACTGGCCTGAGTTAGGCCCTGGCATAGCGGTGGAGAAGAGGGGACACACACATTGAGAATTTAACAGGGCAGAATCTGCAGGACTTGGTGGCCGACTACATATATAAGGATGAGAGACAAGGAAGAGAGCAGGCTCACGCCAGAGCCTGTGCTCTTTCCAATTGCTTAGCTAGTTTCCTTTTGATAAATGCTTTTGCATTTAGCATTTCATGTGATCCTCAAAGTTATCTTCTAACAGGCTGAGCAAGTCCTCGCATTATTTCTCCTTTACAGATGAAGAAACCGACTCTCAGAGAGGTGACAGGCTGGGCTGTTTTAAAATCAAAGTGCTTGAACTCAAGCCTCCTAATTCAACCTGTTCTCCTTTGCCTACATCTCTGACCTCAGTCACTTAAGACATTTCCGGGGTGGAAATAGGAGTTTTACAGGGAGCAGGTAGCAGCAAGGTAAGAGAGGTTTGGTAGTAGGTGGAGTTGCTGCTTTCCGGCCGTAGTTATCCAGCTGATTTATCTACGAGTATTCAGGCATATGCCACACTCATAAAAAGCAATATGCTCAAAGGAAGCCCCATATACCAAAGTCTGGATTTATAAGACTCAAATGAATGATTTTTATTCCATTGTTAAAGACTTCTTTTTTCTTCTTACTCTATCAAAGTATTCCTCATAGGGTTTCTTAAAAGAGCAATCTAAGTCTCCCATGATGCTTTTAAAATACAATTTATTGCCCACACTTATTAGCATTCCACTGCTTTGTAATGCAGTCCGTGTTCAAAATGTTATGTATCCACTCATAGAATTGTGCCAGCCTGAGACGTCATTGGCTTGGTATTTCCAGTTGCCTTCATGGTTCTTTTAAACAGAGACACAGTGAGTAGAGTCGACTGTGTATTTCATTTTCTTTTGTTTTGTTTTTGTTTTATTTAATTGAAACTTATTGATGATACATACTTATGGGGTACAGAATTATATTTCAATACATGTATACAATGTGTTGTGATCAAATCAGGGTAGTTAGTAAATAAATTCCTCATCATAAAAATTTATCATTTCTTTGTGATGAGAACATTTAAGCTCCTCTGTTTTAGCCATTCCCTGTGTATTTTAACGTGGCTCACGTTTCCCAAATCAAACTCAGGTTAAAATACTCTGTAGAACTATATGGGCAGAGAGGACTTGGAGAGACAGCAGCTGGGAGACCTGGCTTCTGGTGCTGTCCCTGACTTCAAACCACCCTGAGCCAAGGCCAGCACCTCTCTTCTCTGAGACTCACTTTCCTGTTCTGTAAGTGGCAAGATGGACGAGCTGGTGGCTTGACACTTACGTATTTATTTCTTTAATTATTTGCCTGTTTGTTTATTTTTAATTTTTATTTTCCTACCACTGAAGCCTCTTTTCCCAAAGTGAAATATTATGCAGAAACTCTAAAATATGAAACCAATAAAAGCAGGCAGCTCTAGACTTGGAGTTATACTCTCCTGGCCATTTCTTTATTCCCTTGGCAGCCTTTGGGAATTCATTCTGCTGCCTTCTAGTTTGGAGTACACCTAGAAAGTTTGAGGGTCTCCCTTGTCTGAGCCACTTAGTAGTTCTGAGAGCTTATGTGGGTCTCACAGCTGCTTCAGAGCTCCCTTTTCTCATCTGTAAAGTGGGGGCTTTCATATTGTACTTGGAGGTTCTGATAAAGAAAAAGAAATCAAGCACATTGTGCAGAACACACAGGTGTGTTTACTCTGTGTGTTTAGTATGTGTGTATGTAAATGCTGACACTTACTTGGCATTAAATGCATTCTGGGATTAATAAAAGCACTTTACGTGCAACTCATTAAATTCTTAAAACACTATGAAAAAGGGGCTTTTATTCCCCTTCAGTTTACAGATGAAGAAATTAAGTCTCAGAGAGATTAAGTAATTTATTCAAGGTCTGAAAGCTGGTAAGTGATGGATAAGAACATTGGAAGTTTTACACCTCTACGGTATACCAACCTGGTCTGCAAGTTGAATAGAATCTTTTAATAAGCTGGAAACCCAGTCCCACACTCACTATTTGTGTAGCCTTTCACAGCTACCGATCTGTTCGTATGGTGGACAGATTCTAATGTGGCCTCCCATCAGACCTGCTGGTGGCGTTCATTCCCCAGTGTGAGAAGAGCCTATGATATGCTTCTGACCGGCTGAATATGGCAAAGGATGCACATTGCATGGAACTGTGGAGCTTGCCTTGCTGGAGTCTTGCTCTCTCCCACTGCCTCAGTGAAGCAAGCTGCAGCATGGGAGGCCCACGTGGCAAGAAACTGAAGGCAGCCTCTCGGCGTAGGGGTATCCTCCAGTAGCCAGCTGCCAGCAAGACACCAAGGCCCTCCACCCTCCACCTGCAGGTCACTGCATGCTGCCAGCATCCACGTGAGCTTGGAAGTGGATCTTCTCTGGCTGAGTCTCCAGGTGAGAACTCGGCCCTGACTGACACTTCCATTGCAACTTTGCAGCCAGGCCTGGATGCTTGACCCTCAGAAATAGTGAGATAATATATGTGTGTTGTTTTAAGCCACTAAGTTCGCAGTAATACTGTTACACAGCAATAGATAAGTAATACTGTTAAGTCTCTTGTTTTTTTATTTCTTTTTTCATCATCACCATAAGAGTTATTAAAAATATCCTTCCCATCATCGTAATAGTTATTGAAAATATGCCTCTATTAGTCTAAGTGGTCTTATGGGCAACAATTAGAGAGGTGAAACATTGAGTGAAAACTAGAGACAATAGAATTCCAGATGACAGAAGGGATATTATTTGATATCCTGAATCCAGGTCAAGCACCTCAGTGCCTCAGCTGTCCGTCACCAAGGGGCAGCTTTCAGCTCCTCACCAGGGCAGCAGCCCCTTTGCCAAATGCAGTCCAGCCTTGCCCAGCCTGCCCATGTCCCACTGAGGATGCTGCGGCCACAGTAGAAGGCATGCTCCGCAGAGCACGGGGCTTTCTTCCTGGCACCGATTCCTCCCTCTTCTGTGAGCTGCATCACCAGTTTCTTCGAGGGAACATTCTTCACCACTCCCAGTTCATGTGGTTTAGGTGGGGTCTAGAATGGGTTGGCCGGGGCCTGGTCATGCCAAATTCCTATTTCCCCAGCCACAAGGATGGGTTCGGGAATGAATACAGACCAGGGCAGGCTGATAGAATTCCTTCTGGGACTTCTTCTGGGGGCACTGGGAAAGGGATTCCTGCTCTTTCTGCAAGGACTGCTGTCTTCCATCAGGATCTTATCAGCTAGGAGTTGCCAGGCATCATGACATGCAGAGAGCCAGCCTGGGAGTGATGCCAACAGAGTTAAAAACAGGAGTCATCAGATCCTGTTGACCAGTCCACGGGGCCTGAAGTGAGTCCATGCCTAGACTTTCAGCTACCTAAGTTGATATGCTCTTTTGGTGTGTGTGCTTAAGCAAGTTGAGAATGGTTTCCAGCACTAGCCACAGAAGGAGACCACTGACACACACCTGCTGAGAGCTAGCTCTTTACACACATAATCTCATTAAATTCCCACCAACAGCTTTAAAAAGGAGGTGACGACTTCACCCCCATTTTAAGATGAGGTGGATTCTACACTGTGTTCAGCTGAAGCACCTACATCTGTCTCACGACATGCAGGCTGAGCAGCCATATAGTCATACCAGGTCATCAGGTGCCAGCTGAAAGGAATGACCATCCCTTCCTGTCTTCCAGGGCACCTGAGCTCAGGGCAGTGCTGGTCGGGAGCACTGAGACAGAGAGGGCTGGACCTGCATGTCTGGTGTGCTGTACTGGTTGCTGCTGGGAAGAGCTGAAACTATAGACAGATACACAGCCCTTGACCCAGCAGACCTTCTAGGACAGCTGGTTTTGGAGCTGGGGATTAATGCCAGGGGTGACAGTCGCAGGGATCTGCATCTTGTATTGCACGACATGACTGATGCTGTCTATAAAAACATCTGTGTTTATCCATAACCTGCAGGGTGCCTATGTGCTGTGCAAGGGCTTAGAGTCAGGAAATGGAGACTCACCCCTCTCTGTGGTCTCAGGCACATCCCTCCACCTCTCCAGGGCTCATTTTGGGCATTGGAGGTTGTATGTACTCATATCTGAGCTTCTTTCTGGCTCTGGTATGCCAGGAGAATGGGTCTTTGTGGGGCAGTGCAGATGCGTGAACCTGCAGAAGTTTCAGGGATTGCATTATGAAGAATTTTGGATGCCAGGCTTAGGGCTTTGGGAGGAAAACTTATCCCAGGAACTTTTTACGTCTTATCTTACTGTGTCCTCATGGCAACCCCAAAGAGAAGATATATTAGTCAGTACTGGCTGCAGCAACAATCCCCAAATGTCAGTGATTTACACCAGTTAATTCCAAACTTGAGCCTGCATCAGAGTCACCTGGAAAGCTTGTTAAAACTCAAAGAACTGGTCCCACCCCCGGAGTTTCTGATTCAGTAGGTTTGAATGGGGACTGAGAATTTGCATTTCTAGCAAGTCTCTAAGTGATGTTGATGCTGTGGTCAATGAATGACACCTTGAAAATCAACTGGCTTACAACAGCAGACGTTTACAACAGCTGTAGGGTGAGACAGGGAGCACTGCTTTAGACTGTGGATGGAACCCAATGTCCACACTCAAAGTCCCCTCATGTCCAAATGGTGGAAGTGGTCACACCCATATGAGATAATTAAACATAGACTCAATGCACCAGGGCTTGGGCAAGGATTAGAGCTTCTTGTTCTTTGCATAATACTCCCTCAATCATTCCATGCCTGTAGAAGCTGCCAGCATATTAATTAATTAATTCTTTCATTAACTTTTCATGTTGTGGAAATACACATGAGCTCTTAGAATTATTACCCAGTTAATATCTATCCCCAGCCTGATTGTGGACTACTGATGGAGTTTGGATGTGTTGTCCCCTCCAAAACTCATGTGGAAATTTGATCCCCAATGTGACAGTGTTGGAAACTGATTGAGTCATGGTGGTGGATCCCTCATGAATGGATTAATGCTCTCCCTGGGAGAGGGTGGATTAATGAGTGATTTCTTGCTCTATTAGTTCCCATGAGAACTGGTTGTTTAAAAGACCCTGGCACCTCCTCTCTCTCTCTCTTGCTTCCTCTTGCCATGTGATCTGCTTGTACCCGCCAGCTGCTGCCACTTTCCGCCATGAGTAGAAGCAGCCTGAGGCCTTTGCCAGATGCAGCTCTCCCAGAATCGTAAGCCAAATAAACCTCTGTTCTTTGTAAATTACCCAGTTTCAGGTATTTCTGTTATAGCAACAGAAAACTGACTAATATAACTACCAATTAGAGAGATGGTTTGTAATCAGCCACATTGATTCAGCATAATCTCCATCAAGTTTAAGATACTTCTGTGAGAAGTAATACCACCCATTTCTAAAGAACTGAGGTTCTGAGAATTTAACCATGTCAATGCAGTCTCTTTCACATTGTTAACTATACAAAGATGGGTACCATTTAAAGTTTTTTTAAGATTAGAAAACAAAAATAAATCAGAAGGAGCCAAATCGTAACTATAAGGGGGGTGCTTAATGATTTTCCTTCAAAACTCTCACAAAATTGCCCTTGTTTGATAAGATGAATGAGCAGGAGCATTGTCACTCCGGTGACAGCAGAAGAACTCCGGTGACACTTTCCTGCTAAAGCTTCGGATAACTTTCTCCAAACACTCTCATAATAAGCGGATGTTAAAGTTCTTTGGCCCTCCAGAAAGTCAACAAGCAAAATGTCATGAGCATTTCAAAAAACTGCTGTCATGGGCCGGCCCGGTGGTGCACTGCTACAGTGCGCCACTTGGGAGTGCGGTGGCGCTCCCGCCGAGGGTTCGGATCCCACATACAGACCGGCCACTCACTGGCTGAGCGAGGTGCGGGCGCAACACCGAGGGTTGCGATCTGTTGCCGGTCACGGAAAAAGACAAAAAAAGGAAAAAAAAAAAAAGAAAAAAACTGCTGTCATGACCTTTGCTCTTGGCAGGTCCCCTTTTGCTACGACTGGACCACTTCCAGCTCTTGGTAGCCATGGCTTTGAATGCGCTTTGTCTTCAGGATCATGCTGGTAATGCCATGTGTCACCTCCCGTTACAGTTCTTCAAACAAATGCTTCAGGATCTTGATCCCACGTGTTTAAAATGTTCGTTGAAAGCTCTGCTCTTGTCTATGGTTGATCTGGACACAATTTTGGCACCCATTCAGTGTAAAGTTTGCTCAACTTTAATTTTTTGGTCAGAATTATGTAAGCCGAACCAGTTGAGATGTCTATAATGTTGGCTGTTGTTTCTGTCATTAATCATTAGTCCTTTTCAGTTAGGGTATGAATAAGATTAATTCTTTCCTTGTAATTGATGGGGATGGTCTGCCACTGTGAGCTTTATCTTCAACATCGTCTCATCCCTCCTTAAAGTGAGTTCCCCATTTGTGAATTGGTGATTTCTGTGGGGTATTGTCCCCATACACTTTTGTAAAGCATCATTAATGTTACCATCTTCCACCCAAGCTTCACCAGACATTTAATATTTGTTCTTATTTCAATTTTAGTAGAATTCATGTTGCTCTGAGAGAGGGTTTTTTCAAACTGATGTCTTATTCTTCCTAGTGCCTCAAACTAGATCCTCTTTAGACATGTTATAACAAGTTAGTACGAGTTTATTTTGGTGTAAAAATGTTTACAATCCATGCCTAGTTATTTTATAATATGCATTTTCCTTAAACTTTTCGAAGACCTCTCTTAGTTCACTGGTGGTTCACTTCTCGAACCAACTCAGAGAATGTTTTGTGGATGGAGCTGTTTGCACCGCTGGCTTTAGAGGCCAAGCATGTGACCTGTGCCTGGTCAATCTTTCGTATCTACCTGGCTACAAGTGATGCTTTGACTGTGAGCACATGACCTGACTCAGGCCAATCAGTGAAAATAGGACTCGCAGGTAGAGAGTTTGTTGGAACTGTTGGGAGTGCTTTTTTATTGAAATGGCTGAGATGGGGATAAAGGCTTAGAGTCAAGAGCAACAATATTGCCACCATGAGGTGAAAACCATCTGAGAATGAAGCGAACATAGACGATGGAAGCAACATGGGAAACAGTGATGGAGTCCTGGGTTAGGCTATGCCTAAAGCCGCTGAGGCTGGTTTCCTTCCCTCCTTCCCTTCCCTTCCCTTCCTCTCTCTCTCTCTCTCTCTCTCTCTCTCTCTCTCTCTCTCTCTCTCTCTCTCTC